>NW_027063244.1:0-40177 GCF_032884065.1 Artemia franciscana | reverse complement strand
TAGAGGAAAATGTCCAGAATCAAAGTTTTATAAAATTTTATTTCTATGAGTTTTATTAAACTTTCTTGTATTCTAATTGATTTTAAAAACTTACTATTGATTCTAGACCAGCTAGAATCAATAGTAGATAGACTAGCTAGAATCAATAAAACTTTTAATAGATTCAGCAGTGAAAGTTTGATTCTAGCTAGTCTATCTACTATTTCTATGAGTCATATGCAAGAATATAATATCGGTAGAAATAGACAATAATATCGGCCACTGCGCGTCATTTCTAAAATGACGTCTTGCATATGACTCCGTTTAATAAATGACTTTTAAAGTCATTAGAAAAAAAAATAAAATTTTTTCAGCTATGAATCTAGTAAGCAAGAGTCATATACAAGACGTCATTTTAGAAAAGACGCGCAGTGGCCGATATTATTGTCTATTTAATAGACAATAATATCTTATACAATAAAATCAATTAGAATACAAGAAAGTTTGATTCTAGCTAGTCTATCTACTATTTCTTATCAATTTCTACTATTTCTGTTCGTGGATTTGCTTACTAGGTCAGAGATCTACTCATCTAGATCTCTAGATGAGATCTAGTCTATCTACTATTTCTATGAGTCATATGCAAGACGTCATTTTAGAAAAGACGTGCAGTGGCCGATATTATTGTCTATTTCTACGATATTATTGTCTTGCATATGACTCATAGAAATAGTAGATAGACTAGCTAGAATCAAACTTTCACTGCTGAATCTATTAAAAGTTTTATTGAAGTTTTATTAAACGGGGCGGTGTTCGTGGATTTGCTTACTAGGTCAGAGTTATGGACTTGCATATGAGATTATGCGTATGACTCATAGAAATAGAATCAAACTTTCACTGCTGAATCTATTAAAAGTTTTATTGATTCTTGCTAGTCTATCTACTATTGATTCTAGCTGGTCTAGAATCAATAGATTAGAATTCTAGAACCATATGCAAGACGTCACATACGAACTAGTGCTATTCTATTGATTCTATTAGAATCAAACAGAAAGTTTGATTCTAGATTCAAATAGATTTGAATCTATTTATTGAATAGTGAAAAAGTCTTTTCTAAAATGACGTCTTGCATATGACTCATAGAAATAGTAGATAGACTAGCTAGAATCAAAATATTTTGCACAAGGACTTGCATATGAGAATATGCGTATGACTCATAGAATTAGAATCAAACTTTCACTGCTGAATCTATTAAAAGTTTTATTGATTCTAGCTAGTCTATCTACTATTGATTCTAGCTGGTCTAGAATCAATAGTAAGTTTTTAAAATCAATTAGAATACAAGAAAGTTTGATTCTAGCTAGTCCATCTACTATTTCTATGAGTCATATGCAAGACATCATTTTAGAAAAGACGCGCAGTGGCCGATATTATTGTCTATTTAATAGACAATAATATCTTGTATATCGGAATAGTAGATAGTTTGATTCTAGCTAGTCTATCTACTATTTCTATGAGTTTTATTTGTCTATTCTAGCTAGTCTATTTACTATTTCTATGAGTCATATGCAAGACATCATTTTAGAAAAGACGCGCAGTGGCCGATATTATTGTCTATTTCTATTTCTACTCCGTTTAATAAATCTATCTACTCTTGTATGCAAGACCTTTCATTTCATTCATAACATAAATAGTAGATAGACTAGCTAGAATAGACAAATAAAACTCATAGAAATAGTAGATAGACTAGCTAGAATCAAATATTTTGCACAAGGACTTGCATATGACTCATAGAAATAGTAGATAGACTAGCTAGAATCAAACTTTCACTGCTGAATTTATTAAATCTATTTGAATATCGGCCACCTAGAGGCCTAGAGGAAAATATTTTGCACAAGGCCGCAAGCCTTCACTAGAAACAGTGAAAGTTTGATTCTAGCTAGTCTATCTACTATTTCTATGAGTCTTTTAGTAAAATATTGTAGTACTATTTCTATGAGTAATATGCAAGAATATAATATCGGTAGAAATAGACAATAATATCGGCCACTGATCGTCTTTTCTAAAATGACGTCTTGCATATGACTCATAGAAATAGTAGATAGACTAGCTAGAATCAAAATTTCACTGCTGAATCTATTAAAAGTTTTAATAGATTCAAAACTTTTAATTTTTAAATATTCAAAACTTTTAATAGATTCAGCAGTGAAAGTTTGATAAGTTTCTAAGAATACTTAGAGTAGATAGATAGAATAGAATAGATAGAGATAATAAGTTTTCTATGAGTCATATGCAAGACGTCATTTTAGAATCTATTAAAACTTTTAATAGATTCAGCAGTGAAAGTTTGATTCTAGCTAGTCTATCTACTATTTCTATGAGTCATATGCAAGACGTCATTTTAGAAATCTATTTGAATCTAGAATCAAACTTTCACTGCTGAATCTATTAAATCTATTTGAATATCGGCCACCTAGAGGCCTAGAGGAAAATGTCCAGAATCAAAGTTTTATAAAATTTTATTTCTATGAGTTTTATTAAACTTTCTTGTATTCTAATTGATTTTAAAAACTTACTATTGATTCTAGACCAGCTAGAATCAATAGTAGATAGACTAGCTAGAATCAATAAAACTTTTAATAGATTCAGCAGTGAAAGTTTGATTCTAGCTAGTCTATCTACTATTTCTATGAGTCATATGCAAGAATATAATATCGGTAGAAATAGACAATAATATCGGCCACTGCGCGTCATTTCTAAAATGACGTCTTGCATATGACTCCGTTTAATAAATGACTTTTAAAGTCATTAGAAAAAAAAATAAAATTTTTTCAGCTATGAATCTAGTAAGCAAGAGTCATATACAAGACGTCATTTTAGAAAAGACGCGCAGTGGCCGATATTATTGTCTATTTAATAGACAATAATATCTTATACAATAAAATCAATTAGAATACAAGAAAGTTTGATTCTAGCTAGTCTATCTACTATTTCTTATCAATTTCTACTATTTCTGTTCGTGGATTTGCTTACTAGGTCAGAGATCTACTCATCTAGATCTCTAGATGAGATCTAGTCTATCTACTATTTCTATGAGTCATATGCAAGACGTCATTTTAGAAAAGACGTGCAGTGGCCGATATTATTGTCTATTTCTACGATATTATTGTCTTGCATATGACTCATAGAAATAGTAGATAGACTAGCTAGAATCAAACTTTCACTGCTGAATCTATTAAAAGTTTTATTGAAGTTTTATTAAACGGGGCGGTGTTCGTGGATTTGCTTACTAGGTCAGAGTTATGGACTTGCATATGAGATTATGCGTATGACTCATAGAAATAGAATCAAACTTTCACTGCTGAATCTATTAAAAGTTTTATTGATTCTTGCTAGTCTATCTACTATTGATTCTAGCTGGTCTAGAATCAATAGATTAGAATTCTAGAACCATATGCAAGACGTCACATACGAACTAGTGCTATTCTATTGATTCTATTAGAATCAAACAGAAAGTTTGATTCTAGATTCAAATAGATTTGAATCTATTTATTGAATAGTGAAAAAGTCTTTTCTAAAATGACGTCTTGCATATGACTCATAGAAATAGTAGATAGACTAGCTAGAATCAAAATATTTTGCACAAGGACTTGCATATGAGAATATGCGTATGACTCATAGAATTAGAATCAAACTTTCACTGCTGAATCTATTAAAAGTTTTATTGATTCTAGCTAGTCTATCTACTATTGATTCTAGCTGGTCTAGAATCAATAGTAAGTTTTTAAAATCAATTAGAATACAAGAAAGTTTGATTCTAGCTAGTCCATCTACTATTTCTATGAGTCATATGCAAGACATCATTTTAGAAAAGACGCGCAGTGGCCGATATTATTGTCTATTTAATAGACAATAATATCTTGTATATCGGAATAGTAGATAGTTTGATTCTAGCTAGTCTATCTACTATTTCTATGAGTTTTATTTGTCTATTCTAGCTAGTCTATCTACTATTTCTATGTGTCATATGCAAGACATCATTTTAGAAAAGACGCGCAGTGGCCGATATTATTGTCTATTTCTATTTCTACTCCGTTTAATAAATCTATCTACTCTTGTATGCAAGACCTTTCATTTGATTCATAACATAAATAGTAGATAGACTAGCTAGAATAGACAAATAAAACTCATAGAAATAGTAGATAGACTAGCTAGAATCAAAATATTTTGCACAAGGACTTGCATATGACTCATAGAAATAGTAGATAGACTAGCTAGAATCAAACTTTCACTGCTGAATCTATTAAATCTATTTGAATATCGGCCACCTAGAGGCCTAGAGGAAAATATTTTGCACAAGGCCGCAAGCCTTCACTAGAAACAGTGAAAGTTTGATTCTAGCTAGTCTATCTACTATTTCTATGAGTCTTTGTAGTAAAATATTGTAGTACTATTTCTATGAGTCATATGCAAGAATATAATATCGGTAGAAATAGACAATAATATCGGCCACTGCGCGTCTTTTCTAAAATGACGTCTTGCATATGACTCATAGAAATAGTAGATAGACTAGCTAGAATCAAACTTTCACTGCTGAATCTATTAAAAGTTTTAATTGATTCAAAACTTTTAATTCTTAAAGATTCAAAACTTTTAATAGATTCAGCAGTGAAAGTTTGATAAGTTTCTAAGAATACTTAGAGTAGATAGATAGAATAGAATAGATAGAGATAATAAGTTTTCTATGAGTCATATGCAAGACGTCATTTTAGAATCTATTAAAACTTTTAATAGATTCAGCAGTGAAAGTTTGATTCTAGCTAGTCTATCTACTATTTCTATGAGTCATATGCAAGACGTCATTTTAGAAATCTATTTGAATCTAGAATCAAACTTTCACTGCTGAATCTATTAAATCTATTTGAATATCGGCCACCTAGAGGCCTAGAGGAAAATGTCCAGAATCAAAGTTTTAAAAAATTTTATTTCTATGAGTTTTATTAAACTTTCTTGTATTCTAATTGATTTTAAAAACTTACTATTGATTCTAGACCAGCTAGAATCAATAGTAGATAGACTAGCTAGAATCAATAAAACTTTTCATAGATTCAGCAGTGAAAGTTTGATTCTAGCTAGTTTATCTACTATTTCTATGAGTCATATGCAAGAATATAATATCGGTAGGAATAGACAATAATATCGGCCACTGCGCGTCTTTTCTAAAATGACGTCTTGCATATGACTCCGTTTAATAAATGACATTTAAAGTCATTAGAAAAAAAAATAAAATTTTTTCAGCTATGAATCTAGTAAGCAAGAGTCATATGCAAGACGTCATTTTAGAAAAGACGCGCAGTGGCCGATATTATTGTCTATTTAATAGACAATAATATCTTATACAATAAAATCAATTAGAATACAAGAAAGTTTGATTCTAGCTAGTCTATCTACTATTTCTTATCAATTTCTACTATTTCTGTTCGTGGATTTGCTTACTAGGTCAGAGATCTACTCATCTAGATCTCTAGATGAGATCTAGTCTATCTACTATTTCTATGAGTCATATGCAAGACGTCATTTTAGAAAAGACGCGCAGTGGCCGATATTATTGTCTATTTCTACGATATTATTGTCTTGCATATGACTCATAGAAATAGTAGATAGACTAGCTAGAATCAAACTTTCACTGCTGAATCTATTAAAAGTTTTATTGAAGTTTTATTAAACGGGGCGGTGTTCGTGGATTTGCTTACTAGGTCAGAGTTATGGACTTGCATATGAGAATATGCGTATGACTCATAGAAATAGAATCAAACTTTCACTGCTGAATCTATTAAAAGTTTTATTGATTCTTGTTAGTCTATCTACTATTGATTCTAGCTGGTCTAGAATCAATAGATTAGAATTCTAGAACCATATGCAAGACGTCACATACGAACTAGTGCTATTCTATTGATTCTATTAGAATCAAACAGAAAGTTTGATTCTAGATTCAAATAGATTTGAATCTATTTATTGAATAGTGAAAAAGTCTTTTCTAAAATGACGTCTTGCATATGACTCATAGAAATAGTAGATAGACTAGCTAGAATCAAAATATTTTGCACAAGGACTTGCATATGAGAATATGCGTATGACTCATAGAAATAGAATCAAACTTTCACTGCTGAATCTATTAAAAGTTTTATTGATTCTAGCTAGTCTATCTACTATTGATTCTAGCTGGTCTAGAATCAATAGTAAGTTTTTAAAATCAATTAGAATACAAGAAAGTTTGATTCTAGCTAGTCTATCTACTATTTCTATGAATCATATGCAAGACGTCATTTTAGAAAAGACGCGCAGTGGCCGATATTATTGTCTATTTAACAGACAATAATATCTTGTATATCGGAATAATAGATAGTTTGATTCTAGCTAGTCTATCTACTATTTCTATGAGTTTTATTTGTCTATTCTAGCTAGTCTATCTACTATTTCTATGAGTCATATGCAAGACGTCATTTTAGAAAAGACGCGCAGTGGCCGATATTATTGTCTATTTCTATTTCTACTCCGTTTAATAAATCTATCTACTCTTGTATGCAAGACCTTTCATTTCATTCATAACATAAATAGTAGATAGACTAGCTAGAATAGACAAATAAAACTCATAGAAATAGTAGATAGACTAGCTAGAATCAAAATATTTTGCACAAGGACTTGCATATGACTCATAGAAATAGTAGATAGACTAGCTAGAATCAAACTTTCACTGCTGAATCTATTAAATCTATTTGAATATCGGCCACCTAGAGGCCTAGAGGAAAATATTTTGCACAAGGCCGCAAGCCTTCACTAGAAACAGTGAAAGTTTGATTCTAGCTAGTCTATCTACTATTTCTATGAGTCTTTGTAGTAAAATATTGTAGTAATATTTCTATGATTCATATGCAAGAATATAATATCGGTAGAAATAGACAATAATATCGGCCACTGCGCGTCTTTTCTAAAATGACGTCTTGCATATGACTCATAGAAATAGTAGATAGACTAGCTAGAATCAAACTTTCACTGCTGAATCTATTAAAGTTTTAATAGATTCAAAACTTTTAATTCTTAAAGATTCAAAACTTTTAATAGATTCAGCAGTGAAAGTTTGATAAGTTTCTAAGAATACTTAGAGTAGATAGATAGAATAGAATAGATAGAGATAATAAGTTTTCTATGAGTCATAGAAATACTCATAGAAATAGTAGATAGACTAGCTAGAATCAAACTTTCACTGCTGAATCTATTAAATCTATTTGAATATCGGCCACCTAGAGGCCTAGAGGAAAATATTTTGCACAAGGCCGCAAGCCTTCACTAGAAACAGTGAAAGTTTGATTCTAGCTAGTCTATCTACTATTTCTATGAGTCTTTGTAGTAAAATATTGTAGTACTATTTCTATGAGTCATATGCAAGAATATAATATCGGTAGAAATAGACAATAATATCGGCCACTGCGCGTCTTTTCTAAAATGACGTCTTGCATATGACTCATAGAAATAGAATCAAACTTTCACTGCTGAATCTATTAAAAGTTTTATTGATTCTAGCTAGTCTATCTACTATTCATTCTAGCTGGTCTAGAATCAATAGTAAGTTTTTAAAATCAATTATAATACAAGAAAGTTTGATTCTAGCTAGTCTATCTACTATTTCTATAAGTCATATGCAAGACGTCATTTTAGAAAAGACGCGCAGTGGCCGATATTATTGTCTATTTAATAGACAATAATATCTTGTATATCGGAATAATAGATAGTTTGATTCTAGCTAGTCTATCTACTATTTCTATGAGTTTTATTTGTCTATTCTAGCTAGTCTATCTACTATTTCTATGAGTCATATGCAAGACGTCATTTTAGAAAAGACGCGCAGTGGCCGATATTATTGTCTATTTCTATTTCTACTCCGTTTAATAAATCTATCTACTCTTGTATGCAAGACCTTTCATTTCATTCATAACATAAATAGTAGATAGACTAGCTAGAATAGACAAATAAAACTCATAGAAATAGTAGATAGACTAGCTAGAATCAAAATATTTTGCACAAGGACTTGCATATGACTCATAGAAATAGTAGATAGACTAGCTAGAATCAAACTTTCACTGCTGAATCTATTAAATCTATTTGAATATCGGCCACCTAGAGGCCTAGAGGAAAATATTTTGCACAAGGCCGCAAGCCTTCACTAGAAACAGTGAAAGTTTGATTCTAGCTAGTCTATCTACTATTTCTATGAGTCTTTGTAGTAAAATATTGTAGTAATATTTCTATGATTCATATGCAAGAATATAATATCGGTAGAAATAGACAATAATATCGGCCACTGCGCGTCTTTTCTAAAATGACGTCTTGCATATGACTCATAGAAATAGTAGATAGACTAGCTAGAATCAAACTTTCACTGCTGAATCTATTAAAAGTTTTAATAGATTCAAAACTTTTAATTCTTAAAGATTCAAAACTTTTAATAGATTCAGCAGTGAAAGTTTGATAAGTTTCTAAGAATACTTAGAGTAGATAGATAGAATAGAATAGATAGAGATAATAAGTTTTCTATGAGTCATAGAAATACTCATAGAAATAGTAGATAGACTAGCTAGAATCAAACTTTCACTGCTGAATCTATTAAATCTATTTGAATATCGGCCACCTAGAGGCCTAGAGGAAAATATTTTGCACAAGGCCGCAAGCCTTCACTAGAAACAGTGAAAGTTTGATTCTAGCTAGTCTATCTACTATTTCTATGAGTCTTTGTAGTAAAATATTGTAGTAATATTTCTATGATTCATATGCAAGAATATAATATCGGTAGAAATAGACAATAATATCGGCCACTGCGCGTCTTTTCTAAAATGATGTCTTGCATATGACTCATAGAAATAGTAGATAGACTAGCTAGAATCAAACTTTCACTGATGAATCTATTAAAAGTTTTAATAGATTCAAACTTTTAATTCTTAAAGATTCAAAACTTTTAATAGATTCAGCAGTGAAAGTTTGATAAGTTTCTAAGAATACTTAGAGTAGATAGATAGAATAGAATAGATAGAGATAATAAGTTTTCTATGAGTCATAGAAATACTCATAGAAATAGTAGATAGACTAGCTAGAATCAAACTTTCACTGCTGAATCTATTAAATCTATTTGAATATCGGCCACCTAGAGGCCTAGAGGAAAATATTTTGCACAAGGCCGCAAGCCTTCACTAGAAACAGTGAAAGTTTGATTCTAGCTAGTCTATCTACTATTTCTATGAGTCTTTGTAGTAAAATATTGTAGTACTAATTCTATGAGTCATATGCAAGAATATAATATCGGTAGAAATAGACAATAATATCGGCCACTGCGCGTCTTTTCTAAAATGACGTCTTGCATATGACTCATAGAAATAGTAGATAGACTAGCTAGAATCAAACTTTCACTGCTGAATCTATTAAAAGTTTTAATAGATTCAAAACTTTTAATTCTTAAAGATTCAAAACTTTTAATAGATTCAGCAGTGAAAGTTTGATAAGTTTCTAAGTATACTTAGAGTAGATAGATAGAATAGAATAGATAGAGATAATAAGTTTTCTATGAGTCATATGCAAGACGTCATTTTAGAATCTATTAAAACTTTTAATAGATTCAGCAGTGAAAGTTTGATTCTAGCTAGTCTATCTACTATTTCTATGAGTCATATTCAAGACGTCATTTTAGAAATCTATTTGAATCTAGAATCAAACTTTCACTGCTGAATCTATTAAATCTATTTGAATATCGGCCACCTAGAGGCCTAGAGGAAAATGTCCAGAATCAAAGTTTTATAAAATTTTATTTCTATGAGTTTTATTAAACTTTCTTGTATTCTAATTGATTTTAAAAACTTACTATTGATTCTAGACCAGCTAGAATCAATAGTAGATAGACTAGCTAGACTCAATAAAACTTTTAATAGATTCAGCAGTGAAAATTTGACTCTAGCTAGTCTATCTACTATTTCTATGAGTCATATGCAAGAATATAATATCGGTAGAAATAGACAATAATATCGGCCACTGCGCGTCTTTTCTAAAATGACGTCTTGCATATGACTCCGTTTAATGAATGACTTTTAAAGTCATTAGAAAAAAAAATAAATTTTTTCAGCTATGAATCTAGTAAGCAAGAGTCATATGCAAGACGTCATTTTAGAAAAGACGCGCAGTGGCCGATATTATTGTCTATTTAATAGACAATAATATCTTATACAATAAAATCAATTAGAATACAAGAAAGTTTGATTCTAGCTAGTCTATCTACTATTTCTTATCAATTTCTACTATTTCTGTTCGTGGATTTGCTTACTAGGTCAGAGATCTACTCATCTAGATCTCTAGATGAGATCTAGTCTATCTACTATTTCTATGAGTCATATGCAAGACGTCATTTTAGAAAAGACGCGCAGTGGCCGATATTATTGTCTATTTCTACGATATTATTGTCTTGCATATGACTCATAGAAATAGTAGATAGACTAGCTAGAATCAAACTTTCACTGCTGAATCTATTAAAAGTTTTATTGAAGTTTTATTAAACGGGGCGGTGTTCGTGGATTTGCTTACTAGGTCAGAGTTATGGACTTGCATATGAGAATATGCGTATGACTCATAGAAATAGAATCAAACTTCCACTGCTGAATCTATTAAAAGTTTTATTGATTCTTGCTAGTCTATCTACTATTGATTCTAGCTGGTCTAGAATCAATAGATTAGAATTCTAGAACCATATGCAAGACGTCACATACGAACTAGTGCTATTCTATTGATTCTATTAGAATCAAACAGAAAGTTTGATTCTAGATTCAAATAGATTTGAATCTATTTATTGAATAGTGAAAAAGTCTTTTCTAAAATGACGTCTTGCATATGACTCATAGAAATAGTAGATAGACTAGCTAGAATCAAAATATTTTGCACAAGGACTTGCATATGAGAATATGCGTATGACTCATAGAAATAGAATCAAACTTTCACTGCTGAATCTATTAAAAGTTTTATTGATTCTAGCTAGTCTATCTACTATTGATTCTAGCTGGTCTAGAATCAATAGTAAGTTTTTAAAATCAATTAGAATACAAGAAAGTTTGATTCTAGCTAGTCTATCTACTATTTCTATGAGTCATATGCAAGACGTCATTTTAGAAAAGACGCGCAGTGGCCGATATTATTGTCTATTTAATAGACAATAATATCTTGTATATCGGAATAGTAGATAGTTTGATTCTAGCTAGTCTATCTACTATTTCTATGAGTTTTATTTGTCTATTCTAGCTAGTCTATCTACTATTTCTATTAGTCATATGCAAGACGTCATTTTAGAAAAGACGCGCAGTGGCCGATATTATTGTCTATTTCTATTTCTACTCCGTTTAATAAATCTATCTACTCTTGTATGCAAGACCTTTCATTTGATTCATAACATAAATAGTAGATAGACTAGCTAGAATAGACAAATAAAACTCATAGAAATAGTAGATAGACTAGCTAGAATCAAAATATTTTGCACAAGGACTTGCATATGACTCATAGAAATAGTAGATAGACTAGCTAGAATCAAACTTTCACTGCTGAATCTATTAAATCTATTTGAATATCGGCCACCTAGAGGCCTAGAGGAAAATATTTTGCACAAGGCCGCAAGCCTTCACTAGAAACAGTGAAAGTTTGATTCTAGCTAGTCTATCTACTATTTCTATGAGTCTTTGTAGTAAAATATTGTAGTACTATTTCTATGAGTCATATGCAAGAATATAATATCGGTAGAAATAGACAATAATATCGGCCAC
This sequence comes from Artemia franciscana, assembly GCF_032884065.1. Classification (NCBI taxonomy): domain Eukaryota; kingdom Metazoa; phylum Arthropoda; class Branchiopoda; order Anostraca; family Artemiidae; genus Artemia; species Artemia franciscana. The sequence goes on along the minus strand of NW_027063244.1, from coordinate 28,355 downwards.
TGCGCGTCTTTTCTAAAATGACGTCTTGCATATGACTCATAGAAATAGTAGATAGACTAGCTAGAATCAAACTTTCACTGCTGAATCTATTAAAAGTTTTAATTGATTCAAAACTTTTAATTCTTAAAGATTCAAAACTTTTAATAGATTCAGCAGTGAAAGTTTGATAAGTTTCTAAGAATACTTAGAGTAGATAGATAGAATAGAATAGATAGAGATAATAAGTTTTCTATGAGTCATATGCAAGACGTCATTTTAGAATCTATTAAAACTTTTAATAGATTCAGCAGTGAAAGTTTGATTCTAGCTAGTCTATCTACTATTTCTATGAGTCATATGCAAGACGTCATTTTAGAAATCTATTTGAATCTAGAATCAAACTTTCACTGCTGAATCTATTAAATCTATTTGAATATCGGCCACCTAGAGGCCTAGAGGAAAATGTCCAGAATCAAAGTTTTAAAAAATTTTATTTCTATGAGTTTTATTAAACTTTCTTGTATTCTAATTGATTTTAAAAACTTACTATTGATTCTAGACCAGCTAGAATCAATAGTAGATAGACTAGCTAGAATCAATAAAACTTTTAATAGATTCAGCAGTGAAAGTTTGATTCTAGCTAGTTTATCTACTATTTCTATGAGTCATATGCAAGAATATAATATCGGTAGGAATAGACAATAATATCGGCCACTGCGCGTCTTTTCTAAAATGACGTCTTGCATATGACTCCGTTTAATAAATGACATTTAAAGTCATTAGAAAAAAAAATAAAATTTTTTCAGCTATGAATCTAGTAAGCAAGAGTCATATGCAAGACGTCATTTTAGAAAAGACGCGCAGTGGCCGATATTATTGTCTATCTAATAGACAATAATATCTTATACAATAAAATCAATTAGAATACAAGAAAGTTTGATTCTAGCTAGTCTATCTACTATTTCTTATCAATTTCTACTATTTCTGTTCGTGGATTTGCTTACTAGGTCAGAGATCTACTCATCTAGATCTCTAGATGAGATCTAGTCTATCTACTATTTCTATGAGTCATATGCAAGACGTCATTTTAGAAAAGACGCGCAGTGGCCGATATTATTGTCTATTTCTACGATATTATTGTCTTGCATATGACTCATAGAAATAGTAGATAGACTAGCTAGAATCAAACTTTCACTGCTGAATCTATTAAAAGTTTTATTGAAGTTTTATTAAACGGGGCGGTGTTCGTGGATTTGCTTACTAGGTCAGAGTTATGGACTTGCATATGAGAATATGCGTATGACTCATAGAAATAGAATCAAACTTTCACTGCTGAATCTATTAAAAGTTTTATTGATTCTTGTTAGTCTATCTACTATTGATTCTAGCTGGTCTAGAATCAATAGATTAGAATTCTAGAACCATATGCAAGACGTCACATACGAACTAGTGCTATTCTATTGATTCTATTAGAATCAAACAGAAAGTTTGATTCTAGATTCAAATAGATTTGAATCTATTTATTGAATAGTGAAAAAGTCTTTTCTAAAATGACGTCTTGCATATGACTCATAGAAATAGTAGATAGACTAGCTAGAATCAAAATATTTTGCACAAGGACTTGCATATGAGAATATGCGTATGACTCATAGAAATAGAATCAAACTTTCACTGCTGAATCTATTAAAAGTTTTATTGATTCTAGCTAGTCTATCTACTATTGATTCTAGCTGGTCTAGAATCAATAGTAAGTTTTTAAAATCAATTAGAATACAAGAAAGTTTGATTCTAGCTAGTCTATCTACTATTTCTATGAATCATATGCAAGACGTCATTTTAGAAAAGACGCGCAGTGGCCGATATTATTGTCTATTTAATAGACAATAATATCTTGTATATCGGAATAATAGATAGTTTGATTCTAGCTAGTCTATCTACTATTTCTATGAGTTTTATTTGTCTATTCTAGCTAGTCTATCTACTATTTCTATGAGTCATATGCAAGACGTCATTTTAGAAAAGACGCGCAGTGGCCGATATTATTGTCTATTTCTATTTCTACTCCGTTTAATAAATCTATCTACTCTTGTATGCAAGACCTTTCATTTCATTCATAACATAAATAGTAGATAGACTAGCTAGAATAGACAAATAAAACTCATAGAAATAGTAGATAGACTAGCTAGAATCAAAATATTTTGCACAAGGACTTGCATATGACTCATAGAAATAGTAGATAGACTAGCTAGAATCAAACTTTCACTGCTGAATCTATTAAATCTATTTGAATATCGGCCACCTAGAGGCCTAGAGGAAAATATTTTGCACAAGGCCGCAAGCCTTCACTAGAAACAGTGAAAGTTTGATTCTAGCTAGTCTATCTACTATTTCTATGAGTCTTTGTAGTAAAATATTGTAGTAATATTTCTATGATTCATATGCAAGAATATAATATCGGTAGAAATAGACAATAATATCGGCCACTGCGCGTCTTTTCTAAAATGACGTCTTGCATATGACTCATAGAAATAGTAGATAGACTAGCTAGAATCAAACTTTCACTGCTGAATCTATTAAAAGTTTTAATAGATTCAAAACTTTTAATTCTTAAAGATTCAAAACTTTTAATAGATTCAGCAGTGAAAGTTTGATAAGTTTCTAAGAATACTTAGAGTAGATAGATAGAATAGAATAGATAGAGATAATAAGTTTTCTATGAGTCATAGAAATACTCATAGAAATAGTAGATAGACTAGCTAGAATCAAACTTTCACTGCTGAATCTATTAAATCTATTTGAATATCGGCCACCTAGAGGCCTAGAGGAAAATATTTTGCACAAGGCCGCAAGCCTTCACTAGAAACAGTGAAAGTTTGATTCTAGCTAGTCTATCTACTATTTCTATGAGTCTTTGTAGTAAAATATTGTAGTACTATTTCTATGAGTCATATGCAAGAATATAATATCGGTAGAAATAGACAATAATATCGGCCACTGCGCGTCTTTTCTAAAATGACGTCTTGCATATGACTCATAGAAATAGTAGATAGACTAGCTAGAATCAAACTTTCACTGCTGAATCTATTAAAAGTTTTATTGATTCTAGCTAGTCTATCTACTATTGATTCTAGCTGGTCTAGAATCAATAGTATGTTTTTAAAATCAATTAGAATACAAGAAAGTTTGATTCTAGCTAGTCTATCTACTATTTCTATAAGTCATATGCAAGACGTCATTTTAGAAAAGACGCGCAGTGGCCGATATTATTGTCTATTTAATAGACAATAATATCTTGTATATCGGAATAATAGATAGTTTGATTCTAGCTAGTCTATCTACTATTTCTATGAGTTTTATTTGTCTATTCTAGCTAGTCTATCTACTATTTCTATGAGTCATATGCAAGACGTCATTTTAGAAAAGACGCGCAGTGGCCGATATTATTGTCTATTTCTATTTCTACTCCGTTTAATAAATCTATCTACTCTTGTATGCAAGACCTTTCATTTCATTCATAACATAAATAGTAGATAGACTAGCTAGAATAGACAAATAAAACTCATAGAAATAGTAGATAGACTAGCTAGAATCAAAATATTTTGCACAAGGACTTGCATATGACTCATAGAAATAGTAGATAGACTAGCTAGAATCAAACTTTCACTGCTGAATCTATTAAATCTATTTGAATATCGGCCACCTAGAGGCCTAGAGGAAAATATTTTGCACAAGGCCGCAAGCCTTCACTAGAAACAGTGAAAGTTTGATTCTAGCTAGTCTATCTACTATTTCTATGAGTCTTTGTAGTAAAATATTGTAGTAATATTTCTATGATTCATATGCAAGAATATAATATCGGTAGAAATAGACAATAATATCGGCCACTGCGCGTCTTTTCTAAAATGACGTCTTGCATATGACTCATAGAAATAGTAGATAGACTAGCTAGAATCAAACTTTCACTGCTGAATCTATTAAAAGTTTTAATAGATTCAAAACTTTTAATTCTTAAAGATTCAAAACTTTTAATAGATTCAGCAGTGAAAGTTTGATAAGTTTCTAAGAATACTTAGAGTAGATAGATAGAATAGAATAGATAGAGATAATAAGTTTTCTATGAGTCATAGAAATACTCATAGAAATAGTAGATAGACTAGCTAGAATCAAACTTTCACTGCTGAATCTATTAAATCTATTTGAATATCGGCCACCTAGAGGCCTAGAGGAAAATATTTTGCACAAGGCCGCAAGCCTTCACTAGAAACAGTGAAAGTTTGATTCTAGCTAGTCTATCTACTATTTCTATGAGTCTTTGTAGTAAAATATTGTAGTAATATTTCTATGATTCATATGCAAGAATATAATATCGGTAGAAATAGACAATAATATCGGCCACTGCGCGTCTTTTCTAAAATGATGTCTTGCATATGACTCATAGAAATAGTAGATAGACTAGCTAGAATCAAACTTTCACTGCTGAATCTATTAAAAGTTTTAATAGATTCAAAACTTTTAATTCTTAAAGATTCAAAACTTTTAATAGATTCAGCAGTGAAAGTTTGATAAGTTTCTAAGAATACTTAGAGTAGATAGATAGAATAGAATAGATAGAGATAATAAGTTTTCTATGAGTCATAGAAATACTCATAGAAATAGTAGATAGACTAGCTAGAATCAAACTTTCACTGCTGAATCTATTAAATCTATTTGAATATCGGCCACCTAGAGGCCTAGAGGAAAATATTTTGCACAAGGCCGCAAGCCTTCACTAGAAACAGTGAAAGTTTGATTCTAGCTAGTCTATCTACTATTTCTATGAGTCTTTGTAGTAAAATATTGTAGTACTATTTCTATGAGTCATATGCAAGAATATAATATCGGTAGAAATAGACAATAATATCGGCCACTGCGCGTCTTTTCTAAAATGACGTCTTGCATATGACTCATAGAAATAGTAGATAGACTAGCTAGAATCAAACTTTCACTGCTGAATCTATTAAAAGTTTTAATAGATTCAAAACTTTTAATTCTTAAAGATTCAAAACTTTTAATAGATTCAGCAGTGAAAGTTTGATAAGTTTCTAAGTATACTTAGAGTAGATAGATAGAATAGAATAGATAGAGATAATAAGTTTTCTATGAGTCATATGCAAGACGTCATTTTAGAATCTATTAAAACTTTTAATAGATTCAGCAGTGAAAGTTTGATTCTAGCTAGTCTATCTACTATTTCTATGAGTCATATTCAAGACGTCATTTTAGAAATCTATTTGAATCTAGAATCAAACTTTCACTGCTGAATCTATTAAATCTATTTGAATATCGGCCACCTAGAGGCCTAGAGGAAAATGTCCAGAATCAAAGTTTTATAAAATTTTATTTCTATGAGTTTTATTAAACTTTCTTGTATTCTAATTGATTTTAAAAACTTACTATTGATTCTAGACCAGCTAGAATCAATAGTAGATAGACTAGCTAGAATCAATAAAACTTTTAATAGATTCAGCAGTGAAAATTTGACTCTAGCTAGTCTATCTACTATTTCTATGAGTCATATGCAAGAATATAATATCGGTAGAAATAGACAATAATATCGGCCACTGCGCGTCTTTTCTAAAATGACGTCTTGCATATGACTCCGTTTAATGAATGACTTTTAAAGTCATTAGAAAAAAAAATAAATTTTTTCAGCTATGAATCTAGTAAGCAAGAGTCATATGCAAGACGTCATTTTAGAAAAGACGCGCAGTGGCCGATATTATTGTCTATTTAATAGACAATAATATCTTATACAATAAAATCAATTAGAATACAAGAAAGTTTGATTCTAGCTAGTCTATCTACTATTTCTTATCAATTTCTACTATTTCTGTTCGTGGATTTGCTTACTAGGTCAGAGATCTACTCATCTAGATCTCTAGATGAGATCTAGTCTATCTACTATTTCTATGAGTCATATGCAAGACGTCATTTTAGAAAAGACGCGCAGTGGCCGATATTATTGTCTATTTCTACGATATTATTGTCTTGCATATGACTCATAGAAATAGTAGATAGACTAGCTAGAATCAAACTTTCACTGCTGAATCTATTAAAAGTTTTATTGAAGTTTTATTAAACGGGGCGGTGTTCGTGGATTTGCTTACTAGGTCAGAGTTATGGACTTGCATATGAGAATATGCGTATGACTCATAGAAATAGAATCAAACTTCCACTGCTGAATCTATTAAAAGTTTTATTGATTCTTGCTAGTCTATCTACTATTGATTCTAGCTGGTCTAGAATCAATAGATTAGAATTCTAGAACCATATGCAAGACGTCACATACGAACTAGTGCTATTCTATTGATTCTATTAGAATCAAACAGAAAGTTTGATTCTAGATTCAAATAGATTTGAATCTATTTATTGAATAGTGAAAAAGTCTTTTCTAAAATGACGTCTTGCATATGACTCATAGAAATAGTAGATAGACTAGCTAGAATCAAAATATTTTGCACAAGGACTTGCATATGAGAATATGCGTATGACTCATAGAAATAGAATCAAACTTTCACTGCTGAATCTATTAAAAGTTTTATTGATTCTAGCTAGTCTATCTACTATTGATTCTAGCTGGTCTAGAATCAATAGTAAGTTTTTAAAATCAATTAGAATACAAGAAAGTTTGATTCTAGCTAGTCTATCTACTATTTCTATGAGTCATATGCAAGACGTCATTTTAGAAAAGACGCGCAGTGGCCGATATTATTGTCTATTTAATAGACAATAATATCTTGTATATCGGAATAGTAGATAGTTTGATTCTAGCTAGTCTATCTACTATTTCTATGAGTTTTATTTGTCTATTCTAGCTAGTCTATCTACTATTTCTATTAGTCATATGCAAGACGTCATTTTAGAAAAGACGCGCAGTGGCCGATATTATTGTCTATTTCTATTTCTACTCCGTTTAATAAATCTATCTACTCTTGTATGCAAGACCTTTCATTTGATTCATAACATAAATAGTAGATAGACTAGCTAGAATAGACAAATAAAACTCATAGAAATAGTAGATAGACTAGCTAGAATCAAAATATTTTGCACAAGGACTTGCATATGACTCATAGAAATAGTAGATAGACTAGCTAGAATCAAACTTTCACTGCTGAATCTATTAAATCTATTTGAATATCGGCCACCTAGAGGCCTAGAGGAAAATATTTTGCACAAGGCCGCAAGCCTTCACTAGAAACAGTGAAAGTTTGATTCTAGCTAGTCTATCTACTATTTCTATGAGTCTTTGTAGTAAAATATTGTAGTACTATTTCTATGAGTCATATGCAAGAATATAATATCGGTAGAAATAGACAATAATATCGGCCACTGCGCGTCTTTTCTAAAATGACGTCTTACATATGACTCATAGAAATAGTAGATAGACTAGCTAGAATCAAACTTTCACTGCTGAATCTATTAAAAGTTTTAATAGATTCAAAACTTTTAATTCTTAAAGATTCAAAACTTTTAATAGATTCAGCAGTGAAAGTTTGATAAGTTTCTAAGAATACTTAGAGTAGATAGATAGAATAGAATAGATAGAGATAATAAGTTTTCTATGAGTCATATGCAAGACGTCATTTTAGAATCTATTAAAACTTTTAATAGATTCAGCAGTGAAAGTTTGATTCTAGCTAGTCTATCTACTATTTCTATGAGTCATATGAAAGACATCATTTTAGAAATCTATTTGAATCTAGAATCAAACTTTCACTGCTGAATCTATTAAATCTATTTGAATATCGGCCACCTAGAGGCCTAGAGGAAAATGTCCAGAATCAAAGTTTTAAAAAATTTTATTTCTATGAGTTTTATTAAACTTTCTTGTATTCTAATTGATTTTAAAAACTTACTATTGATTCTAGACCAGCTAGAATCAATAGTAGATAGACTAGCTAGAATCAATAAAACTTTTAATAGATTCAGCAGTGAAAGTTTGATTCTAGCTAGTCTATCTACTATTTCTATGAGTCATATGCAAGAATATAATATCGGTAGGAATAGACAATAATATCGGCCACTGCGCGTCTTTTCTAAAATGACGTCTTGCATATGACTCCGTTTAATAAATGACTTTTAAAGTCATTAGAAAAAAAAATAAAATTTTTTCAGCTATGAATCTAGTAAGCAAGAGTCATATGCAAGACGTCATTTTAGAAAAGACGCGCAGTGGCCGATATTATTGTCTATTTAATAGACAATAATATCTTATACAATAAAATCAATTAGAATACAAGAAAGTCTGATTCTAGCTAGTATATCTACTATTTCTTATCAATTTCTACTATTTCTGTTCGTGGATTTGCTTACTAGGTCAGAGATCTACTCATCTAGATCTCTAGATGAGATCTAGTCTATCTACTATTTCTATGAGTCATATGCAAGACGTCATTTTAGAAAAGACGCGCAGTGGCCGATATTATTGTCTATTTCTACGATATTATTGTCTTGCATATGACTCATAGAAATAGTAGATAGACTAGCTAGAATCAAACTTTCACTGCTGAATCTATTAAAAGTTTTATTGAAGTTTTATTAAACGGGGCGGTGTTCGTGGATTTGCTTACTAGGTCAGAGTTATGGACTTGCATATGAGAATATGCGTGTGACTCATAGAAATAGAATCAAACTTTCACTGCTGAATCTATTAAAAGTTTTATTGATTCTTGTTAGTCTATCTACTATTGATTCTAGCTGGTCTAGAATCAATAGATTAGAATTCTAGAACCATATGCAAGACGTCACATACGAACTAGTGCTATTCTATTGATTCTATTAGAATCAAACAGAAAGTTTGATTCTAGATTCAAATAGATTTGAATCTATTTATTGAATAGTGAAAAAGTCTTTTCTAAAATGACGTCTTGCATATGACTCATAGAAATAGTAGATAGACTAGCTAGAATCAAAATATTTTGCACAAGGACTTGCATATGAGAATATGCGTATGACTCATAGAAATAGAATCAAACTTTCACTGCTGAATCTATTAAAAGTTTTATTGATTCTAGCTAGTCTATCTACTATTGATTCTAGCTGGTCTAGAATCAATAGTAAGTTTTTAAAATCAATTAAAATACAAGAAAGTTTGATTCTAGCTAGTCTATCTACTATTTCTATGAGTCATATGCAAGACGTCATTTTAGAAAAGACGCGCAGTGGCCGATATTATTGTCTATTTAATAGACAATAATATCTTGTATATCGGAATAGTAGATAGTTTGATTCTAGCTAGTCTATTTACTATTTCTATGAGTTTTATTTGTCTATTCTAGCTAGTCTATCTACTATTTCTATGAGTCATATGCAAGACGTCATTTTAGAAAAGACGCGCAGTGGCCGATATTATTGTCTATTTCTATTTCTACTCCGTTTAATAAATCTATCTACTCTTGTATGCAAGACCTTTCATTTCATTCATAACATAAATAGTAGATAGACTAGCTAGAATAGACAAATAAAACTCATAGAAATAGTAGATAGACTAGCTAGAATAAAAATATTTTGCACAAGGACTTGCATATGACTCATAGAAATAGTAGATAGACTAGCTAGAATCAAACTTTCACTGCTGAATCTATTAAATCTATTTGAATATCGGCCACCTAGAGGCCTAGAGGAAAATATTTTGCACAAGGCCGCAAGCCTTCACTAGAAACAGTGAAAGTTTGATTCTAGCTAGTCTATCTACTATTTCTATGAGTCTTTGTAGTAAAATATTGTAGTACTATTTCTATCAGTCATATGCAAGAATATAATATCGGTAGAAATAGACAAAAATATCGGCCACTGCGCGTCTTTTCTAAAATGACGTCTTGCATATGACTCATAGAAATAGTAGATAGACTAGCTAGAATCAAACTTTCACTGCTGAATCTATTAAAAGTTTTAATAGATTCAAAACTTTTAATTCTTAAAGATTCAAAACTTTTAATAGATTCAGCAGTGAAAGTTTGATAAGTTTCTAAGAATACTTAGAGTAGATAGATAGAATAGAATAGATAGAGATAATAAGTTTTCTATGAGTCATATGCAAGACGTCATTTTAGAATCTATTAAAACTTTTAATAGATTCAGCAGTGAAAGTTTGATTCTAGCTAGTCTATCTACTATTTCTATGAGTCATATGAAAGACGTCATTTTAGAAATCTATTTGAATCTAGAATCAAACTTTCACTGCTGAATCTATTAAATCTATTTGAATATCGGCCACCTAGAGGCCTAGAGGAAAATGTCCAGAATCAAAGTTTTAAAATTTTTTATTTCTATGAGTTTTATTAAACTTTCTTGTATTCTAATTGATTTTAAAAACTTACTATTGATTCTAGACCAGCTAGAATCAATAGTAGATAGACTAGCTAGAATCAATAAACTTTTAATAGATTCAGCAGTGAAAGTTTGATTCTAGCTAGTCTATCTACTATTTCTATGAGTCATATGCAAGAATATAATATCGGTAGAATTAGACAATAATATCGGCCACTGCGCGTCTTTTCTAAAACGACGTCTTGCATATGACTCCGTTTAATAAATGACTTTTAAAGTCATTAGAAAAAAAAATAAAATTTTTTCAGCTATGAATCTAGTAAGCAAGAGTCATATGCAAGACGTCATTTTAGAAAAGACGCGCAGTGGCCGATATTATTGTCTATTTAATAGACAATAATATCTTATACAATAAAATCAATTAGAATACAAGAAAGTTTGATTCTAGCTAGTCTATCGACTATTTCTTATCAATTTCTACTATTTCTGTTCGTGGATTTGCTTACTAGGTCAGAGATCTACTCATCTAGATCTCTAGATGAGATCTAGTCTATCTACTATTTCTATGAGTCATATGCAAGACGTCATTTTAGAAAAGACAGGCAGTGGCCGATATTATTGTCTATTTCTACGATATTATTGTCTTGCATATGACTCATAGAAATAGTAGATAGACTAGCTAGAATCAAACTTTCACTGCTGAATCTATTAAAAGTTTTATTGAAGTTTTATTAAACGGGGCGGTGTTCGTGGATTTGCTTACTAGGTCAGAGTTATGGACTTGCATATGAGAATATGCGTCTGACTCATAGAAATAGAATCAAACTTTCACTGCTGAATCTATTAAAAGTTTTATTGATTCTTGCTAGTCTATCTACTATTGATTCTAGCTGGTCTAGAATCAATAGATTAGAATTCTAGAACCATATGCAAGACGTCACATACGAACTAGTGCTATTCTATTGATTCTATTAGAATCAAACAGAAAGTTTGATTCTAGATTCAAATAGATTTGAATCTATTTATTGAATAGTGAAATAGTCTTTTCTAAAATGACGTCTTGCATATGACTCATAGAAATAGTAGATAGACTAGCTAGAATCAAAATATTTTGCACAAGGACTTGCATATGAGAATATGCGTATGACTCATAGAAATAGAATCAAACTTTCACTGCTGAATCTATTAAAAGTTTTATTGATTCTAGCTAGTCTATCTACTATTGATTCTAGCTGGTCTAGAATCAATAGTAAGTATTTAAAATCAATTAGAATACAAGAAAGTTTGATTCTAGCTAGTCTATCTACTATTTCTATGAGTCATATGCAAGACGTCATTTTAGAAAAGACGCGCAGTGGCCGATATTATTGTCTATTTAATAGACAATAATATCTTGTATATCGGAATAGTAGATAGTTTGATTCTAGCTAGTCTATCTACTATTTCTATTAGTTTTATTTGTCTATTCTAGCTAGTCTATCTACTATTTCTATGAGTCATATGCAAGACGTCATTTTAGAAAAGACGCGCAGTGGCCGATATTATTGTCTATTTCTATTTCTACTCCGTTTAATAAATCTATCTACTCTTGTATGCAAGACCTTTCATTTCATTCATAACATAAATAGTAGATAGACTAGCTAGAATAGACAAATAAAACTCATAGAAATAGTAGATAGACTAGCTAGAATCAAAATATTTTGCAGAAGGACTTGCATATGACTCATAGAAATAGTAGATAGACTAGCTAGAATCAAACTTTCACTGCTGAATCTATTAAATCTATTTGAATATCGGCCACCTAGAGGCCTAGAGGAAAATATTTTGCACAAGGCCGCAAGCCTTCACTAGAAACAGTGAAAGTTTGATTCTAGCTAGTCTATCTACTATCTCTATGAGTCTTTGTGGTAAAATATTGTAGTACTATTTCTATGAGTCATATGCAAGAATATAATATCGGTAAAAATAGACAATAATATCGGCCACTGCGCGTCTTTTCTAAAATGATGTCTTGCATATGACTCATAGAAATAGTAGATAGACTAGCTAGAATCAAACTTTCACTGCTGAATCTATTAAAAGTTTTAATAGATTCAAAACTTTTAATTCTTAAAGATTCAAAACTTTTAATAGATTCAGCAGTGAAAGTTTGATAAGTTTCTAAGAATACTTAGAGTAGATAGATAGAATAGAATAGATAGAGATAATAAGTTTTCTATGAGTCATATGCAAGACGTCATTTTAGAATCTATTAAAACTTTTAATAGATTCAGCAGTGAAAGTTTGATTCTAGCTAGTCTATCTACTATTTCTATGAGTCATATGCAAGACGTCATTTTAGAAATCTATTTGAATCTAGAATCAAACTTTCACTGCTGAATCTATTAAATCTATTTGAATATCGGCCACCTAGAGGCCTAGAGGAAAATGTCCAGAATCAAAGTTTTATAAAATTTTATTTCTATGAGTTTTATTAAACTTTCTTGTATTCTAATTGATTTTAAAAACTTACTATTGATTCTAGACCAGCTAGAATCAATAGTAGATAGACTAGCTAGAATCAATAAAACTTTTAATAGATTCAGCAGTGAAAGTTTGATTCTAGCTAGTCTATCTACTATTTCTATGAGTCATATGCAAGAATATACTATCGGTAGAAATAGACAATAATATCGGCCACTGCGCGTCTTTTCTAAAATGACGTCTTGCATATGACTCCGTTTAATAAATGACTTTTAAAGTCATTAGAAAAAAAAATAAAATTTTTTCAGCTATGAATCTAGTAAGCAAGAGTCATATGCAAGACGTCATTTTAGAAAAGACGCGCAGTGGCCGATATTATTGTCTATTTAATAGACAATAATATCTTATACAATAAAATCAATTAGAATACAAGAAAGTTTGATTCTAGCTAGTCTATCTACTATTTCTTATCAATTTCTACTATTTCTGTTCGTGGATTTGCTTACTAGGTCAGAGATCTACTCATCTAGATCTCTAGATGAGATCTAGTCTATCTACTATTTCTATGAGTCATATGCAAGACGTCATTTTAGAAAAGACGCGCAGTGGCCGATATTATTGTCTATTTCTACGATATTATTGTCTTGCATATGACTCATAGAAATAGTAGATAGACTAGCTAGAATCAAACTTTCACTGCTGAATCTATTAAAAGTTTTATTGAAGTTTTATTAAACGGGGCGGTGTTCGTGGATTTGCTTACTAGGTCAGAGTTATGGACTTGCATATGAGAATATGCGTATGACTCATAGAAATAGAATCAAACTTTCACTGCTGAATCTATTAAAAGTTTTATTGATTCTTGCTAGTCTATCTACTATTGATTCTAGCTGGTCTAGAATCAATAGTAAGTTTTTAAAATCAATTAGAATACAAGAAAGTTTGATTCTAGTTAGTCTATCTACTATTTCTATGAGTCATATGCAAGACCTCATTTTAGAAAAGACGCGCAGTGGCCGATATTATTGTCTATTTAATAGACAATAATATCTTGTATATCGGAATAGTAGATAGTTTGATTCTAGCTAGTCTATCTACTATTTCTATGAGTTTTATTTGTCTATTCTAGCTAGTCTATCTACTATTTCTATGAGTCATATGCAAGACGTCATTTTAGACAAGACGCGCAGTGGCCGATATTATTGTCTATTTCTATTTCTACTCCGTTTAATAAATCTATCTACTCTTGTATGCAAGACCTTTCATTTCATTCATAACATAAATAGTAGATAGACTAGCTAGAATAGATAAATAAAACTCATAGAAATAGTAGATAGACTAGCTAGAATCAAAATATTTTGCACAAGGACTTGCATATGACTCATAGAAATAGTAGATAGACTAGCTAGAATCAAACTTTCACTGCTGAATCTATTAAATCTATTTGAGTATCGGCCACCTAGAGGCCTAGAGGAAAATATTTTGCACAAGGCCGCAAGCCTTCACTAGAAACAGTGAAAGTTTGATTCTAGCTAGTCTATCTACTATTTCTATGAGTCTTTGTAGTAAAATATTGTAGTACTATTTCTATGAGTCATATGCAAGAATATAATATCGGTAGAAATAGACAATAATATCGGCCACTGCGCGTCTTTTCTAAAATGACGTCTTGCATATGACTCATAGAAATAGTAGATAGACTAGCTAGAATCAAACTTTCACTGCTGAATCTATTAAAAGTTTTAATAGATTCAAAACTTTTAATTCTTAAGGATTCAAAACTTTTAATAGATTCAGCAGTGAAAGTTTGATAAGTTTCTAAGAATACTTAGAGTAGATAGATAGAATAGAATAGATAGAGATAATAAGTTTTCTATGAGTCATATGCAAGACGTCATTTTAGAATCTATTAAAACTTTTAATAGATTCAGCAGTGAAAGTTTGATTCTAGCTAGTCTATCTACTATTTCTATGAGTCATATGCAAGACGTCATTTTAGAAATCTATTTGAATCTAGAATCAAACTTTCACTGCTGAATCTATTAAATCTATTTGAATATCGGCCACCTAGAGGCCTAGAGGAAAATGTCCAGAATCAAAGTTTTATAAAATTTTATTTCTATGAGTTTTATTAAACTTGTTTGTATTCTAATTGATTTTAAAAACTTACTATTGATTCTAGACCAGCTAGAATCAATAGTAGATAGACTAGCTAGAATCAATAAAACTTTTAATAGATTCAGCAGTGAAAGTTTGATTCTAGCTAGTCTATCTACTATTTCTATGAGTCATATGCAAGAATATAATATCGGTAGAAATAGACAATAATATCGGCCACTGCGCGTCTTTTCTAAAATGACGTCTTGCATATGACTCCGTTTAATAAATGACTTTTAAAGTCATTAGAAAAAAAAAAAAATATTTTTTCAGCTATGAATCTAGTAAGCAAGAGTCATATGTAAGATGTCATTTTAGAAAAGACGCACAGTGGCCAATATTATTGTCTATTTAATAGACAATAATATCTTATACAATAAAATCAATTAGAATACAAGAAAGTTTGATTCTAGCTAGTCTATCTACTATTTCTTATCAATTTCTACTATTTCTGTTCGTGGAGTTGCTTACTAGGTCAGATATCTACTCATCTAGATCTCTAGATGAGATCTAGTCTATCTACTATTTCTATGATTCATATGCAAGACGTCATTTTAGAAAAGACGCGCAGTGGCCGATATTATTGTCTTTTTCTACGATATTATTGTCTTGCATATGACTCATAGAAATAGTAGATAGACTAGCTAGAATCAAACTTTCACTGCTGAATCTATTAAAAGTTTTATTGAAGTTTTATTAAACGGGGCGGTGTTCGTGGATTTGCTTACTAGGTCAGAGTTATGGACTTGCATATGAGAATATGCGTATGACTCATAGAAATAGAATCAAACTTTCACTGCTGAATCTATTAAAAGTTTTATTGATTCTTGCTAGTCTATCTACTATTGATTCTAGCTGGTCTAGAATCAATAGATTAGAATTCTAGAACCATATGCAAGACGTCACATACGAACTAGTGCTATTCTATTGATTCTATTAGAATCAAACAGAAAGTTTTTAAAATCGGTGATTTTAAGTTTTTAAAATCAATTAGAATACAAGAAAGTTTGATTCTAGCTAGTCTATCTACTATTTCTATGAGTCATATGCAAGACGTCATTTTAGAAAAGACGCGCAGTGGCCGATATTATTGTCTATTTAATAGACAATAGTATCTTGTATATCGGAATAGTAGATAGTTTGATTCTAGCTAGTCTATCTACTATTTCTATGAGTTTTATTTGTCTATTCTAGCTAGTCTATCTACTATTTCTATGAGTCATATGCAAGACGTCATTTTAGAAAAGACGCGCAGTGGCCGATATTATTGTCTATTTCTATTTCTACTCCGTTTAATAAATCTATCTACTCTTGTATGCAAGACCTTTCATTTGATTCATAACATAAATAGTAGATAGACTAGCTAGAATAGACAAATAAAACTCATAGAAATAGTAGATAGACTAGCTAGAATCAAAATATTTTGCACAAGGACTTGCATATGACTCATAGAAATAGTAGATAGACTAGCTAGAATCAAACTTTCACTGCTGAATCTATTAAATCTATTTGAATATCGGCCACCTAGAGGCCTAGAGGAAAATATTTTGCACAAGGCCGCAAGCCTTCACTAGAAACAGTGAAAGTTTGATTCTAGCTAGTCTATCTACTATTTCTATGAGTCTTTGTAGTAAAATATTGTAGTACTATTTCTATGAGTCATATGCAAGAATATAATATCGGTAGAAATAGACAATAATATCGGCCACTGCGCGTCTTTTCTAAAATGACGTCTTACATATGACTCATAGAAATAGTAGATAGACTAGCTAGAATCAAACTTTCACTGCTGAATCTATTAAAAGTTTTAATAGATTCAAAACTTTTAATTCTTAAAGATTCAAAACTTTTAATAGATTCAGCAGTGAAAGTTTGATAAGTTTCTAAGAATACTTAGAGTAGATAGATAGAATAGAATAGATAGAGATAATAAGTTTTCTATGAGTCATATGCAAGACGTCATTTTAGAATCTATTAAAACTTTTAATAGATTCAGCAGTGAAAGTTTGATTCTAGCTAGTCTATCTACTATTTCTATGAGTCATATGAAAGACGTCATTTTAGAAATCTATTTGAATCTAGAATCAAACTTTCACTGCTGAATCTATTAAATCTATTTGAATATCGGCCACCTAGAGGCCTAGAGGAAAATGTCCAGAATCAAAGTTTTAAAATTTTTTATTTCTATGAGTTTTATTAAACTTTCTTGTATTCTAATTGATTTTAAAAACTTACTATTGATTCTAGACCAGCTAGAATCAATAGTAGATAGACTAGCTAGAATCAATAAAACTTTTAATAGATTCAGCAGTGAAAGTTTGATTCTAGCTAGTCTATCTACTATTTCTATGAGTCATATGCAAGAATATAATATCGGTAGGAATAGACAATAATATCGGCCACTGCGCGTCTTTTCTAAAATGACGTCTTGCATATGACTCCGTTTAATAAATGACTTTTAAAGTCATTAGAAAAAAAAATAAAATTTTTTCAGCTATGAATCTAGTAAGCAAGAGTCATATGCAAGACGTCATTTTAGAAAAGACGCGCAGTGGCCGATATTATTGTCTATTTAATAGACAATAATATCTTATACAATAAAATCAATTAGAATACAAGAAAGTTTGATTCTAGCTAGTCTATCTACTATTTCTTATCAATTTCTACTATTTCTGTTCGTGGATTTGCTTACTAGGTCAGAGATCTACTCATCTAGATCTCTAAATGAGATCTAGTCTATCTACTATTTCTATGAGTCATATGCAAGACGTCATTTTAGAAAAGACGCGCAGTGGCCGATATTATTGTCTATTTCTACGATATTATTGTCTTGCATATGACTCATAGAAATAGTAGATAGACTAGCTAGAATCAAACTTTCACTGCTGAATCTATTAAGAGTTTTATTGAAGTTTTATTAAACGGGGCGGTGTTCGTGGATTTGCTTACTAGGTCAGAGTTATGGACTTGCATATGAGAATATGCGTATGACTCATAGAAATAGAATCAAACTTTCACTGCTGAATCTATTAAAAGTTTTATTGATTCTTGCTAGTCTATCTACTATTGATTCTAGCTGGTCTAGAATCATTAGATTAGAATTCTAGAACCATATGCAAGACGTCACATACGAACTAGTGCTATTCTATTGATTCTATTAGAATCAAACAGAAAGTTTGATTCTAGATTCAAATAGATTTGAATCTATTTATTGAATAGTGAAAAAGTCTTTTCTAAAATGACGTCTTGCATATGACTCATAGAAATAGTAGATAGACTAGCTAGAATCAAAATATTTTGCACAACGACTTGCATATGAGAATATGCGTATGACTCATAGAAATAGAATCAAACTTTCACTGCTGAATCTATTAAAAGTTTTATTGATTCTAGCTAGTTTATCTACTATTGATTCTAGCTGGTCTAGAATCAATAGTAAGTTTTTAAAATCAATTAGAATACAAGAAAGTTTGATTCTAGCTAGTCTATCTACTATTTCTATGAGTCATATGCAAGACGTCATTTTAGAAAAGACGCGCAGTGGCCGATATTATTGTCTATTTAATAGAAAATAATATCTTGTATATCGGAATAGTAGATAGTTGGATTCTAGCTAGTCTATCTACTATTTCTATGAGTTTTATTTGTCTATTCTAGCTAGTCTATCTACTATTTCTATGAGTCATATGCAAGACGTCATTTTAGAAAAGACGCGCAGTGGCTGATATTATTGTCTATTTCTATTTCTACTCCGTTTAATAAATCTATCTACTCTTGTATGCAAGACCTTTCATTTCATTCATAACATAAATAGTAGATAGACTAGCTAGAATAGACAAATAAAACTCATAGAAATAGTAGATAGACTAGCTAGAATCAAAATATTTTGCACAAGGACTTGCATATGACTCATAGAAATAGTAGATAGACTAGCTAGAATCAAACTTTCACTGCTTAATCTATTAAATCTATTTGAATATCGGCCACCTAGAGGCCTAGAGGAAAATATTTTGCACAAGGCCGCAAGCCTTCACTAGAAACAGTGAAAGTTTGATTCTAGCTAGTCTATCTACTATTTCTATGAGTCTTTGTAGTAAAATATTGTAGTACTATTTCTATGAGTCATATGCAAGAATATAATATCGGTAGAAATAGACAATAATATCGGCCACTGCGCGTCTTTTCTAAAATGACGTCTTGCATATGACTCATAGAAATAGTAGATGGACTAGCTAGAATCAAACTTTCACTGCTGAATCTATTGAAAGTTTTAATAGATTCAAAACTTTTAATTCTTAAAGATTCAAAACTTTTAATAGATTCAGCAGTGAAAGTTTGATAAGTTTCTAAGAATACTTAGAGTAGATAGATAGAATAGAATAGATAGAGATAATAAGTTTTCTATGAGTCATATGCAAGACGTCATTTTAGAATCTATTAAAACTTTTAATAGATTCAGCAGTGAAAGTTTGATTCTAGCTAGTCTATCTACTATTTCTATGAGTCATATGCAAGACGTCATTTTAGAAATCTATTTGAATCTAGAATCAAACTTTCACTGCTGAATCTATTAAATCTATTTGAATATCGGCCACCTAGAGGCCTAGGAGAAAATGTCCAGAATCAAAGTTTTATAAAATTTTATTTCTATGAGTTTTATTAAACTTTCTTGTATTCTAATTGATTTTAAAAACTTACTATTGATTCTAGACCAGCTAGAATCAATAGTAGATAGACTAGCTAGAATCAATAAAACTTTTAATAGATTCAGCAGAGAAAGTTTGATTCTAGCTAGTCTATCTACTATTTCTATGAGTCATATGCAAGAATATAATATCGGTAGAAATAGACAATAATATCGGCCACTGCGCGTCTTTTCTAAAATGACGTCTTGCATATGACTCCGTTTAATAAATGACTTTTAAAGTCATTAGAAAAAAAAAAAATTTTTTCAGCTATGAATCTAGTAAGCAAGAGTCATATGCAAGACGTCATTTTAGAAAAGACGCGCAGTGGCCGATATTATTGTCTATTTAATAGACAATAATATCTTATACAATAAAATCAATTAGAATACAAGAAAGTTTGATTCTAGCTAGTCTATCTACTATTTCTTATCAATTTCTACTATTTCTGTTCGTGGATTTGCTTACTAGGTCAGAGATCTACTCATCTAGATCTCTAGATGAGATTTAGTCTATCTACTATTTCTATGAGTCATATGCAAGACGTCATTTTAGAAAAGACGCGCAGTGGCCGATATTATTGTCTATTTCTACGATATTATTGTCTTGCATATGACTCATAGAAATAGTAGATAGACTAGCTAGAATCAAACTTTCACTGCTGAATCTATTAAAAGTTTTATTGAAGTTTTATTAAACGGGGCGGTGTTCGTGGATTTGCTTACTAGGTCAGAGTTATGGACTTGCATATGAGAATATGCGTATAACTCATAGAAATAGAATCAAACTTTCACTGCTGAATCTATTAAAAGTTTTATTGATTCTTGCTAGTCTATCTACTATTGATTCTAGCTGGTCTAGAATCAATAGATTAGAATTCTAGAACCATATGCAAGACGTCACATACGAACTAGTGCTATTCTATTGATTCTATTAGAATCAAACAGAAAGTTTGATTCTAGATTCAAATAGATTTGAATCTATTTATTGAATAGTGAAAAAGTCTTTTCTAAAATGACGTCTTGCATATGACTCATAGAAATAGTAGATAGACTAGCTAGAATCAAAATATTTTGCACAAGGACTTGCATATGAGAATATGCGTATGACTCATAGAAATAGAATCAAACTTTCACTGCTGAATCTATTAAAAGTTTTATTGATTCTAGCTAGTCTATCTACTATTGATTCTAGCTGGTCTAGAATCAATAGTAAGTTTTTAAAATCAATTAGAATACAAGAAAGTTTGATTCTAGCTAGTCTATCTACTATTTCTATGAGTCATATGCAAGACGTCATTTTAGAAAAGACGCGCAGTGGCCGATATTATTGTCTATTTAATAGACAATAATATCTTGTATATCGGAATAGTAGATAGTTTGATTCTAGCTAGTCTATCTACTATTTCTATGAGTTTTATTTGTCTATTCTAGCTAGTCTATCTACTATTTCTATGAGTCATATGCAAGACGTCATTTTAGAAAAGACGCGCAGTGGCCGATATTATTGTCTATTTCTATTTCTACTCCGTTTAATAAATCTATCTACTCTTGTATGCAAGACCTTTCATTTCATTCATAACATAAATAGTAGATAGACTAGCTAGAATAGACAAATAAAACTCATAGAAATAGTAGATAGACTAGCTAGAATCAAAATATTTTGCACAAGGACTTGCATATGACTCATAGAAATAGTAGATAGACTAGCTAGAATCAAACTTTCACTGCTGAATCTATTAAATCTATTTGAATATCGGCCACCTAGAGGCCTAGAGGAAAATATTTTGCACAAGGCCGCAAGCCTTCACTAGAAACAGTGAAAGTTTGACTCTAGCTAGTCTATCTACTATTTCTATGAGTCTTTGTAGTAAAATATTGTAGTACTATTTCTATGAGTCATATGCAAGAATATAATATCGGTAGAAATAGACAATAATATCGGCCACTGCGCGTCTTTTCTAAAATGACGTCTTGCATATGACTCATAGAAATAGTAGATAGACTAGCTAGAATCAAACTTTCACTGCTGAATCTATTAAAAGTTTTAATAGATACAAAACTTTTAATTCTTAGAGATTCAAAACTTTAATAGATTCAGCAGTGAAAGTTTGATCAGTTTCTAAGAATACTTAGAGTAGATAGATAGAATAGAATAGATAGAGATAATAAGTTTTCTATGAGTCATATGCAAGACGTCATTTTAGAATCTATTAAAACTTTTAATAGATTCAGCAGTGAAAGTTTGATTCTAGCTAGTCTATCTACTATTTTTATGAGTCATATGCAAGACGTCATTTTAGAAATCTATTTGAATCTAGAATCAAACTTTCACTGCTGAATCTATTAAATCTATTTGAATATCGGCCACCTAGAAGCCTAGAGGAAAATGTCCAGAATCAAAGTTTTATAAAATTTTATTTCTATGAGTTTTATTAAACTTTCTTGTATTCTAATTGATTTTAAAAACTTACTATTGATTCTAGACCAGCTAGAATCAATAGTAGATAGACTAGCTAGAATCAATAAAACTTTTAATAGATTCAGCAGAGAAAGTTTGATTCTAGCTAGTCTATCTACTATTTCTATGAGTCATATGCAAGAATATAATATCGGTAGAAATAGACAATAATATTGGCCACTGCGCGTCTTTTCTAAAATGACGTCTTGCATATGACTCCGTTAATAAATGACTTTTAAAGTCATTAGAAAAAAAAATAAAATTTTTTCAGGTATGAATCTAGTAAGCAAGAGTCATATGCAAGACGTCATTTTAGAAAAGACGCGCAGTGGCCGATATTATTGTCTATTTAATAGACAATAATATCTTATACAATAAAATCAATTAGAATACAAGAAAGTTTGATTCTAGCTAGTCTATCTACTATTTCTTATCAATTTCTACTATTTCTGTTCGTGGATTTGCTTACTAGGTCAGAGATCTACTCATCTAGATCTCTAGATGAGATCTAGTCTATCTACTATTTCTATGAGTCATATGCAAGACGTCATTTTAGAAAAGACGCGCAGTGGCCGATATTATTGTCTATTTCTACGATATTATTGTCTTGCATATGACTCATAGAAATAGTAGATAGACTAGCTAGAATCAAACTTTCACTGCTGAATCTATTAAAAGTTTTATTGAAGTTTTATTAAACGGGGCGGTGTTCGTGGATTTGCTTACTAGGTCAGAGTTATGGACTTGCATATGAGAATATGCGTATGACTCATAGAAATAGAATCAAACTTTCACTGCTGAATCTATTAAAAGTTTTATTGATTCTTGCTAGTCTATCTACTATTGATTCTAGCTGGTCTAGAATCAATAGATTAGAATTCTAGAACCATATGCAAGACGTCACATATGAACTGGTGCTATTCTATTGATTCTATTAGAATCAAACAGAAAGTTTGATTCTAGATTCAAATAGATTTGAATCTATTTATTGAATAGTGAAAAAGTCTTTTCTAAAATGACGTCTTGCATATGACTCATAGAAATAGTAGATAGACTAGCTAGAATCAAAATATTTTGCACAAGGACTTGCATATGAGAATATGCGTATGACTCATAGAAATAGAATCAAACTTTCACTGCTGAATCTATTAAAAGTTTTATTGATTCTAGCTAGTCTATCTACTATTGACTCTAGCTGGTCTAGAATCAATAGTAAGTTTTTAAAATCAATTAGAATACAAGAAAGTTTGATTCTAGCTAGTCTATCTACTATTTCTATGAGTCATATGCAAGACGTCATTTTAGAAAAGACGCGCAGTGGCCGATATTATTGTCTATTTAATAGACAATAATATCTTGTATATCGGAATAGTAGATAGTTTGATTCTAGCTAGTCTATCTACTATTTCTATGAGTTTTATTTGTCTATTCTAGCTAGTCTATCTACTATTTCTATGAGTCATATGCAAGACGTCATTTTAGAAAAGACGCGCAGTGGCCGATATTATTGTCTATTTCTATTTCTACTCCGTTTAATAAATCTATCTACTCTTGTATGCAAGACCTTTCATTTCATTCATAACATAAATAGTAGATAGACTAGCTAGAATAGACAAATAAAACTCATAGAAATAGTAGATAGACTAGCTAGAATCAAAATATTTTGCACAAGGACTTGCATATGACTCATAGAAATAGTAGATAGACTAGCTAGAATCAAACTTTCACTGCTGAATCTATTAAATCTATTTGAATATCGGCCACCTAGAGGCCTAGAGGAAAATGTTTTGCATTTTCCTAGAGGAAAATGTTTTGAAATAGATTCAAAACTTTTAATTCTTAAAGATTCAAAACTTTTAATAGATTCAGCAGTGAAAGTTTGATGAGTTTCTAAGAATACTTAGAGTAGATAGATAGAATAGAATAGATAGAGATAATAAGTTTTCTATGAGTCATATGCAAGACGTCATTTTAGAATCTATTAAAACTTTTAATAGATTCAGCAGTGAAAGTTTGATTCTAGCTAGTCTATCTACTATTTCTATGAGTCATATGCAAGACGTCATTTTAGAAATCTATTTGAATCTAGAATCAAACTTTCACTGCTGAATCTATTAAATCTATTTGAATATCGGCCACCTAGAGGCCTAGAGGAAAATGTCCAGAATCAAAGTTTTATAAAATTTTATTTCTATGAGTTTTATTAAACTTTCTTGTATTCTAATTGATTTTAAAAACTTACTATTGATTCTAGACCAGCTAGAATCAATAGTAGATAGACTAGCTAGAATCAATAAAACTTTTAATAGATTCAGCAGTGAAAGTTTGATTCTAGCTAGTCTATCTACTATTTCTATGAGTCATATGCAAGAATATAATATCGGTAGAAATAGACAATAATATCGGCCACTGCGCGTCTTTTCTAAAATGACGTCTTGCATATGACTCCGTTTAATAAATGACTTTTAAAGTCATTAGAAAAAAAAATAAAATTTTTTCAGCTATGAATCTAGTAAGCAAGAGTCATATGCAAGACGTCATTTTAGAAAAGACGCGCAGTGGCCGATATTATTGTCTATTTAATAGACAATAATATCTTATACAATAAAATCAATTAGAATACAAGAAAGTTTGATTCTAGCTAGTCTATCTACTATTTCTTATCAATTTCTACTATTTCTGTTCGTGGATTTGCTTACTAGGTCAGAGATCTACTCATCTAGATCTCTAGATGAGATCTAGTCTATCTACTATTTCTATGAGTCATATGCAAGACGTCATTTTAGAAAAGACGCGCAGTGGCCGATATTATTGTCTATTTCTACGATATTATTGTCTTGCATATGACTCATAGAAATAGTAGATAGACTAGCTAGAATCAAACTTTCACTGCTGAATCTATTAAAAGTTTTATTGAAGTTTTATTAAACGGGGCGGTGTTCGTGGATTTGCTTACTAGGTCAGAGTTATGGACTTGCATATGAGAATATGCGTATGACTCATAGAAATAGAATCAAACTTTCACTGCTGAATCTATTAAAAGTTTTATTGATTCTTGCTAGTCTATCTACTATTGATTCTAGCTGGTCTAGAATCAATAGATTAGAATTCTAGAACCATATGCAAGACGTCACATACGAACTAGTGCTATTCTATTGATTCTATTAGAATCAAACAGAAAGTTTGATTCTAGATTCAAATAGATTTGAATCTATTTATTGAATAGTGAAAAAGTCTTTTCTAAAATGACGTCTTGCATATGACTCATAGAAATAGTAGATAGACTAGCTAGAATCAAAATATTTTGCACAAGGACTTGCATATGAGAATATGCGTATGACTCATAGAAATAGAATCAAACTTTCACTGCTGAATCTATTAAAAGTTTTATTGATTCTAGCTAGTCTATCTACTATTGATTCTAGCTGGTCTAGAATCAATAGTAAGTTTTTAAAATCAATTAGAATACAAGAAAGTTTGATTCTAGCTAGTCTATCTACTATTTCTATGAGTCATATGCAAGACGTCATTTTAGAAAAGACGCGCAGTGGCCGATATTATTGTCTATTTAATAGACAATAATATCTTGTATATCGGAATAGTAGATAGTTTGATTCTAGCTAGTCTATCTACTATTTCTATGAGTTTTATTTGTCTATTCTAGCTAGTCTATCTACTATTTCTATGAGTCATATGCAAGACGTCTTTTTAGAAAAGACGCGCAGTGGCCGATATTATTGTCTATTTCTATTTCTACTCCGTTTAATAAATCTATCTACTCTTGTATGCAAGACCTTTCATTTCATTCATAACATAAATAGTAGATAGACTAGCTAGAATAGACAAATAAAACTCATAGAAATAGTAGATAGACTAGCTAGAATCAAAATATTTTGCACAAGGACTTGCATATGACTCATAGAAATAGTAGATAGACTAGCTAGAATCAAACTTTCACTGCTGAATCTATTAAATCTATTTGAATATCGGCCACCTAGAGGCCTAGAGGAAAATATTTTGCACAAGGCCGCAAGCCTTCACTAGAAATAGTGAAAGTTTGATTCTAGCTAGTCTATCTACTATTTCTATGAGTCTTTGTAGTAAAATATTGTAGTACTATTTCTATGAGTCATATGCAAGAATATAATATTGGTAGAAATAGACAATAATATCGGCCACTGCGCGTTTTTTTCTAAAATAACGTCTTGCATATGACTCATAGAAATAGTAGATAGACTAGCTAGAATCAAACTTTCACTGCTGAATCTATTAAAAGTTTTAATAGATTCAAAACTTTTAATTCTTAAAGATTCAAAACTTTTAATAGATTCAGCAGTGAAAGTTTGATAAGTTTCTAAGAATACTTAGAGTAGATAGATAGAATAGAATAGATAGAGATAATAAGTTTTCTATGAGTCATATGCAAGACGTCATTTTAGAATCTATTAAAACTTTTAATAGATTCAGCAGTGAAAGTTTGATTCTAGCTAGTCTATCTACTATTTCTATGAGTCATATGCAAGACGTCATTTTAGAAATCTATTTGAATCTAGAATCAAACTTTCACTGCTGAATCTATTAAATCTATTTGAATATCGGCCACCTAGAGGCCTAGAGGAAAATGTCCAGAATCAAAGTTTTATAAAATTTTATTTCTATGAGTTTTATTAAACTTTCTTGTATTCTAATTGATTTTAAAAACTTACTATTGATTCTAGACCAGCTAGAATCAATAGTAGATAGACTAGCTAGAATCAATAAAACTTTTAATAGATTCAGCAGTGAAAGTTTGATTCTAGCTAGTCTATCTACTATTCCTATGAGTCATATGCAAGAATATAATATCGGTAGAAATAGACAATAATATCGGCCACTGCGTGTCTTTTCTAAAATGACGTCTTGCATATGACTCCGTTTAATAAATGACTTTTAAAGTCATTAGAAAAAAAAAAAATTTTCAGCTATGAATCTAGTAAGCAAGAGTCATATGCAAGACGTCATTTTAGAAAAGACGCGCAGTGGCCGATATTATTGTCTATTTAATAGACAATAATATCTTATACAATAAAATCAATTAGGATACAAGAAAGTTTGATTCTAGCTAGTCTATCTACTATTTCTTATCAATTTCTACTATTTCTGTTCGTGGATTTGCTTACTAGGTCAGAGATCTACTCATCTAGATCTCTAGATGAGATCTAGTCTATCTACTATTTCTATGAGTCATATGCAAGACGTCATTTTAGAAAAGAAGCGCAGTGGCCGATATTATTGTCTATTTCTACGATATTATTGTCTTGCATATGACTCATAGAAATAGTAGATAGACTAGCTAGAATCAAACTTCACTGCTGAATCTATTAAAAGTTTTATTGAAGTTCTATTAAACGGGGCGGTGTTCGTGGATTTGCTTACTAGGTCAGAGTTATGGACTTGCATATGAGAATATGCGTATGACTCATAGAAATAGAATCAAACTTTCACTGCTGAATCTATTAAAAGTTTTATTGATTCTTGCTAGTCTATCTACTATTGATTCTAGCTGGTCTAGAATCAATGGATTAGAATTCTAGAACCATATGCAAGACGTCACATACGAACTAGTGCTATTC
The DNA here is from genome assembly GCF_032884065.1 of Artemia franciscana. NCBI lineage: Eukaryota > Metazoa > Arthropoda > Branchiopoda > Anostraca > Artemiidae > Artemia > Artemia franciscana. The sequence continues at coordinate 691 of NW_027063244.1, read as the reverse complement.
TATTGATTCTATTAGAATCAAACAGAAAGTTTGATTCTAGATTCAAATAGATTTGAATCTATTTATTGAATAGTGAAAAAGTGTTTTCTAAAATGACGTCTTGCATATGACTCATAGAAATAGTAGATAGACCAGCTAGAATCAAAATATTTTGCACAAGGACTTGCATATGAGAATATGCGTATGACTCATAGAAATAGAATCAAACTTTCACTGCTGAATCTATTAAAAGTTTTATTGATTCTAGCTAGTCTATCTACTATTGATTCTAGCTGGTCTAGAATCAATAGTAAGTTTTTAAAATCAATTAGAATACAAGAAAGTTTGATTCTAGCTAGTCTATCTACTATTTCTATGAGTCATATGCAAGACGTCATTTTTGAAAAGACGCGCAGTGGCCGATATTATTGTCTATTTAATAGACAATAATATCTTGTATATCGGAATAGTAGATAGTTTGATTCTAGCTAGTCTATCTACTATTTCTATGAGTTTTATTTGTCTATTCTAGCTAGTCTATCTACTATTTCTATGAGTCATATGCAAGACGTCATTTTAGAAAAGACGCGCAGTGGCCGATATTATTGTCTATTTCTATTTCTACTCCGTTTAATAAATCTATCTACTCTTGTATGCAAGACCTTTCATTTCATTCATAACATAAATAGTAGATAGACTAGCTAGAATAGAC
>NW_027063243.1:0-40248 GCF_032884065.1 Artemia franciscana | reverse complement strand
TGGCGTCAAGCTGTAGAAATTAGAAGAGGGGGTAAAAATTGATTCTTCAAAATCTAGTGTATTTTTCAATATTACTACAAAAAAAAAACATTTTTCAATTTTGTATAGGTAAAGCTAGTGGCGTCAAGCTGCGGAAATTAGAAGAGGGGGTAAAAATTCATTCTTCAAAATCTAGTGTTTTTTTTTTCAATATTACTACGAATAAACATTTTCAATAAAAGAAAACAAAAGGAATTATTCCAAATACAGGGAGATGGCGACTCCTTTCCTCAATTGGCATCACCGGCTATAGATTCTCTGTAAAGGAATAGTTTAGGTTTTTTTCAAGAACTATCAAACAGTTCGTGGTAACGAACTGTAGTAAGGAGCGACCCGGCTCAATAGTAACCAAAACTCTAAAAAATGGAATTTTGATACCAATAGCTACATCAAAAGAATCGCATTTTAATGCTGGTTTTAATATATAAGTTTCATCAAGTTTAGTCTTACCCATCAAAAGTTACGAGCCTGAGAAAATTTGCGTTATTTAGAAAATAGGGGGAAACGCCCCCTAAAAGTCATAGAATCTTATCACGAAAATCACACCATCAGATTCAGCGTATCAGAGAACCCTACTGCAGAAGTTTCGAGCTTCTATCTACAAAAATGTGGAATTTTGCATTTTTTTGCCAGAAGGCAGATCACGGATGCGTGTTTATTTGTTTTTTTGTTTTTTTTTTTTTTTTTTTCCCAGGGGTGATCGTATCGACCCAGTTGTCCTAGAATGTTGCAAGAGGGCTCATTCTAACGGAAATGAAAAGTTCAAGTGCCCTTTTTAAGTGACCAAAAAAATTGGAGGGCAACTAGGCCCCCTCCCGCGCTAATTATTTTCCCAAAGTCAACGGATCAAAATTCTGAGATAGCCATTTTATTCAGCGTAGTCGAAAAACCTTATAACTATGTCTTTGGGGACAACTTACTCCCCCACAGTCCCCGTGGGAGGGGCAACAAGTTACAAACTTTGACCTGTGCTTACATATAGTAATGGTTATTGGGAAGTATACAGGCGTTTTCAGGAGGATTTTTTTGGTTTGGGGGAGGGGTTGAGAAGAGGGGGATATGCTGGGGAACTTTCCTTCGAGAATTTGTAATGGGAGAAGAAAATTTCCATGAAGGGAGAGCAGGATTTACTAGCATTATTTAAAAAAACAATTAAAAAATAAAAGTGAAAAAGCTTTTTCAGCTGGAAGTAAGGAACAGCAATAAAACTTAAACAAACAGAAATTATTACCCATATGAGGGGCTCACCTCCTTCTAATACCTCGCTCTTTACGCTAAAGTATTTTTCGGTAATTTCAACTACTTATTCTACGGCTTTTGGATTCAGGGGGTCATTCTTAATGAATTGGGATAAAATTTAAGCTTTAGTGTAAAGAGCGAGGTACTGACGATGGGGCGAATCCCCTCATATATGTAATAAAAACATGAGATACAAAAATTCTTTACGTAAGCTAATTTATAAGTTACGTAAATCTTTTACCAATAAAAGATTCGTAAAAAATTAAAAGTTCTAGTTGCCTTTTTAATTAACCAAAAAATCGGGGGGCAACTAGGCTTCGTCCCCCGCTCTTTTTTTCTCAAAATCATTCGATCAAAATTATGAGAAAGCCATTGAGCCAAAAAAAAAATATGAAAATTTCGTTTTGACTATTCCTCTGCGGAGAGCCAAAATCAAAACATGCATTGATTCAAAAACGTTCAGAAATTAAATAAAAAAAACAAGTTTTTTCAGCTGAAAGTAAGGAGTGACATCAAACTTAAAACGCGCAGAAATTACTTCGTATATGAAGAGAGGCTGCTTCCTCATCAACGCCCCGCTCTTTACGCTAAAGTTTTTACTGTTTTAGAAAGAAGAATTGAGAGAAAGAGTCAAACTTAGCGTAAAGAGCGGGGCGTTGATGAGGAAGCAGCCTCTTTCATATACGAAGTAATTTCTGCGCGTTTTAAGTTTTGATGTCACTCCTTACTTTCAGCTGAAAAAAACTTGTTTTTTTTTATTTTTTTAAGTTAAAATCCAGTCTGCAAAAGTAGGTATAGGTTAGCTTGAGAGAATCTTAGAAGGATAAATAAATAGTAGGCTATCTTGGTAGTCCTGCTGGTGATATAATTTAGCTTCCTTTGTTTTCTCCTGTATTTAAAAGTATTTGAAGCGACAGCCAGGCAGCATAGAAAGAATAAAATTACCAAATGCTAGATAGCGTTGATGATTTTTCGACCTTTTTTTGCCAGTTTCCAATCTTACATGATTCCTATTCTTTTTTTTAGACGATTTAATCGGCAAGTGCCGATAATCAGTTATCCAATCTCCGTTGACTGATTTCGTCTTTTATTGTAAGCGGTTCATGCCTTGTGTTTAAGCGTCATTTTGATGGAGTTTGATCCAGATCTCGCACTGCATGCTTTGATTTGGAAAAACTTTCATGGATGAAGATAACATCATTCCAATTCGTTCCTCATCTCGCTCCCATAGCAAGTTTTTATTGTTCCAAATAGGTTTCCACTTTCTTTGACAGGTTAGGAACGGTTCCCTGATTAAAGGATTAAAGTTTTAATTAATACAGACCATATAAAGGCTAGATTAAACTGGATTTGAAGGATTTATAAATAAAAGGACTGAAGTCTAAATAAAACTTTTTTATGTGATTTCCTTGAAATTTCTGCTTTTAGAAACATTCTAATACTTTTGAACCTAGCTCTCATGTCAATTGGTTTGTAAGAAACTTTAATAGTTCCAAGTAAGCACCACCAAAACATTGAAGTATTAACAAAAGGAACTTCTGCTTATGGTCTTCTGTACTACTAGATCTTAGAGCAATGGGTATAATTTTACTTCTTTGAATTTTTTTATTCCTGGTTTCCCTAATGAAAAAGAATTTTAATTTTATCAAAGGTAATTTTTTTTTTCGGTGAGGGGGGTATTTTTCAAAATTTAGAGGATGGTGGTAAATTTGACAGTTTTTTCGATTCGTTCAATGAAAATACCAAAAAAACCCAACATTTTTAAATGAAAATGCTCCCGTAAAGGTTTAGTAATTGTGCACAATTTTGCTCCCCAACCTTTGCTCCCGAAGGTCTTGTAGTTGAGTCACACCTCCTCCCTCTCAATTGACGCTCATGGTGGTGTAAACCTTTAAAACACTACCCATTTGTAGAATAAAAAGGAAACAGATGACCTGTTTTTTATTGACCTGTTCTTTTTTTGTTTTTATGGTATCTATCTCGTCCTATTTTTATTTTTTTCCACCTATTTTTCTTCTATTTCCGGTTTTATTTTACTGATACTTGAATGAGATATTTGGGAATTTCGAACTTACAAAATGCTGTTTTAAATCATTGTTTGAAATTGTGTAGAAGTGTGGTTGCGCCTCATAAATTTTAAATTCGGAACGTAAGTAATGATGAAACTCAGTGTTGTCTAACATATCAAATAGTGCTGCTAGATTGTTTCAGCGGAATTACGGCCTTTGAGAATTACGGCCTTTTTAATTCAGCAGAATTACGGCCTTTGAGTCAGATTAAGGCAGGTATGTGTGTAAATGTTAACATTAAGGTACATTAAGATAACCGCAAGAGAGCCCATTTCAACTCACCTTGGTACTGATGAAGTCCTTGAGACTATGGTTGAGTCAAGTGAGGAAAGCTGGTTCCAATTATTGTTGGATAACAGCAAATATCAAAATCGTAAGACACTCCGACAGCGTTAGCAACTCTGCCGTAAATGCCTTAAACTCTTTTGAGAATCAACCGCTTGTGTATCTTTCAGAGTGACGTAGAGCTTTCCTATAGACTCTTTTCTCATTAATTTGCATAAATACAGAAGTGCAAATTTTTACAAAACCAGAGGGGGAATCGCATTTTTTTCGTATATTACTTCTTTGAAAAATTAGTAGATCCAGAGTTTCTGGGGGGGGGGCTTAGAAATAAAATTAGCATTCTTGGATTGTCTATTTGTGATATTTACAGTCGAGGGTGCTACTGCCCATTTTCCTTTGGGAATGGACCATGAAAATGTGCCTTCATAGTCAAAAGCATGCTCACTCGTATTCTTAAAACAAAAGTTTGATGTAATAAAAATTTCTATGATAGAGCAAGTGCTTGTATTGGAGAAAGTATTTTCTGCCACAAAGCGACGGAAATTTTTGAAATAAGTTACCAGATTGTGCAGTTATCCTTATATTTGTATCCCTTTGAAAACCTATTTAAGAGAAGAGAATACTTAAAGAAAGTATTATGTAGCAAAGAGTCTTTGAAAAAGTTTCTTTGAAATTCAGAATTTCTGAAATTTCACATTACTTATTCACTTAAGAATTAATTCGGTGGAGGGCCTAGAATAATATTTTCTTGTGCAAAGCGCCGTAAAAATATGTGAAGTACCTTTAAGCCATTAATTTATCTTTTTAAAAATTTTCACACAAATTGGCTAAGAAATAACTAATCTTAAAAGGCTGTTTTAGGCCGCGAGGTAACGACACGAAGTGCCATTTTCCAGTGTATTTTTCTGCTTTCATACTTTTGTTTAAGATGGCTTCCAAACATCAGGATGTGGGAAGGGGAAAGTATGGTCTGGAGAGGGAAACTGCCCCCTCTAAGTCAACTATGGGATCTGCTTAAACTTTATTGACTTTGACCTGACTGCGTAATTTCATGCTGAAAATTATTTTATTTTTGAAATGTCTCAAATAATTAGTATGGATTTCTGGGAAGTTCAAGGAGATGCTATATAAACATAAAGGCGCATTTTCGAAAAAAAGAATGGGAAAATGAAAGAATATTCCCATAAAGAAAAAAAATGATGGCGAAATTTGTCTGCACAGAAAATTTTCGTCCCTATATTATAAAAACTGCTCTTTTTTGAGGAAAAAATTCTGCAATAATACTAGGTTTCCTCAAAAGCGTTACCACCAGAGAAATGTACTGCCTGTGGCAATTGTTTTCATATAGGACACCCATTCATTTTCAAGATTCAACACTAAGAGGTCTTTCCAGAGCTGCCAAAAACCGCTTTAAATCATCTTAGCGTGCTATTACTAGTGTGTCGAGCGAACAGGTATGTTTGCTCGCCGATTATTTCGTGTGAAAGCAGTATTCCCGGACAATTTTCAAAGGAGGGGAAAGCACGATTTTTAAATGATAAATCTTAAAGCTTGAACAGCTGATGCTATAATTAACTTTTTGATGATAAGCCAAAAATTTAATTTAGATTCTTTTTTTACCTTTACGCATTCTAAAAACAGCTGTTTCATTCAAGCCCTGTTTATTTTTTTTCTGCTTGTTCAGAAAAAGAGGACAGTACCCATGCTTACTCTCAAGCCTAGGGGGGGGGGTTCTCTGGGTTTCAATCTGTCCCGTTGTAATATTTTGTCTTGACTGTACCTTAAAAGCAATACATGTCTTTATGTCCGACCCAAAACCAGAGGGTGAATCTCATACTTCTTTCAAAATTTAATTTCTAAAATTGACAACTTCTGCTAGTGGATTTATAAAGACCTGTCCAATTTACAGAAGAGCGTAAACTTCATAGAGAATCAGGGAGACTGGCCAAAAACTGGATAAGACATATTTTCAATCCTCTAGTTGAAAGATTTCTGAATTGTGTTGTACGTTTTTGAACTCTACAAATTGTGTTATATTATGGACTGTTTATGGCATGTTTTTAAAGTGAAGTTGTATTAATAAAATACACTATGTTAGGGCTCCCACGCGTCCTGGAAAATTAATGACCAATTTTCCAGTCATGGAAAATACCAGAAAAATGAAAAACAAATTTAAATGTCCTTGAAACGTTTCGGTTGTCCTGAAAAATGATCTTCCCTCCTTGTGGATGAACGCAAATGGGTTTAACGTTTAACGTGAATGTGTGTTTATTTTAACATCTTCATTTTATTTTTTATCATGTTACTGGCTTACATGAATCAACTGTCTATCAGCAAATTAATAAACATTAGCTGATATCTAAAGCGCCGTTTTATTTCACTGGCATTGTATTATGTTTTTTTTTTTTCTTAATGTTTACGCCAAAATAATATATTTAAAAAGCACAACTAAGCTAAAAATAATATTCCGCTTTGTTTGTTAACCGAGTTGTGTTTTTTTTTTTTTTTTTTTTTTTTTATATATAAATGAGCCTGAAGTAATTTCAAATAATAATTAATTAGATCGTATACTCAGCTGTTTAAGCTATGTCTACTTCTGAAGAAGCATCAGCACTGTTTCCGCTTTCTGTTTTGTGTTCAAAGTACCTGATTCTGTTTTGTTTACTTAACAAAAAACAGAAAAAGATTATGTGTTTTTAGTTTACCTGTTGCGGTCCGTTCCAGTTTCTGTATTAGCTATTTTGTCATGTTTTTATAGCACTTGGTATTTACCAAGTGACGTATAGCGATCGCAAATTCTGTCGGTCTGTCTGTCCTGGTTTTGCTAGTTTAGGCACTTCTAGATAAGCTTGGACGATGAAATTTGGCAGGCGTATCAGGGACCAGACCAGATTAAATTATAAATAGTCGACCATCTGGGGGGGGGCGGTTAATTCGGAAAAAATAGAAAAATGAGGTATTTTTAACTTACGAACGGGTGATCGGATCTTAATGAAATTTGATATTTAGAAGGATATCGTGTCTCAGAGCTCTTATTTTAAATCCCAGCCGGATGAAGGAGTAATCGGATCTTAATGAAATTTGATATTTAGAAGGATATCGTCCCTCAGAGCTCTTATTTTAAATCCCGACCGGATCCAGTGACATTGGGGGGGGGGGAGTTGGACGGGGAAACCTAAAATCTTAGAAAACGCTTGGAGTAGAGGGATCGGGATGAAACTTCGTGGGAAAAATAAGTACCAGTCCTAGATACGTGATTGACATAACCGGAATGGATTCGCTCTCTTCGGGGATTTTTTAATTCTGAAAAATTAGAAAAAATGAGGTATTTTTAACTTACGGAGGAGTAATCGGATCTTAATGAAATTTGATATTTAGAAGGACATCGTGCCTCAGAGCTCCTGTTATAAATCCCGACCGGATTCGCTGACATTGGGGCGAGTAGGAGGGGAACCTAAAATCTTGGAAAAACATTTGGGGTGGAGGGATCGGGATGAAACTTGGTGGGAAAAATAAGAACAAGTCCTAGATATGTGATGGATATAACCGGAACGGATTCGCTCTTTTTGGGGTAGTTGGGGGGAGGATTAATTCTGAAAAATTAGAAAAAATGGGGTATTTTTAACTTAAGAAAAAGTGATTGGATCTTAATTAAATGATATTTAGAAGGAACTCATGTCTCAGAGCTCTTATTTTAAATCCCGACCAGGAATTCGAATTTAATAAAATTCGAAAAAATTAGAAAAAATGAGGTATTTTTAACTTACGAACGGGTAAACGGATCTTAATGAAATTTGATATTTAGAAGGAACTCATGTCTCAGAGCTCTTATTTTAAATCCCGACCAGATCTTGTGACATTGGGGGGAGTTGGAGGGGAAACTGGAAATCTCGGAAAACGCTTAGAGTGGAGAGACCGGGATGAAAATTGGTGAGTAGAATAAGCAAATGTCGTAGGTACATGATTGATGTAGCTGGACTGGATCTGTTCTCTTTGGGGAAGTTAGGTTGGTCCAGTGCTTTGGCGAGTTTGGTGCTTCTGGACGTGCTAGGACGATGAAAATTGGTGGGCGTGTCAGTGACCTCCTCAAATTGACTTGATAAAATTATTTTTCGCGATTTGACCATCTGGAGGGCCGAAGGGAGTGGAAACATTAGAAAAAATAGGTATTTTTAACTTACCAGTGGGTGATCGAATCTTAATGAGTTTGGATATTTAGATGGACCTCGTGTCTCAGAGCTCTTATTTTAAATTCCAACCGGCCTCAAGCCTCCGATTTTACTTTTATATCAATCTATTGGCTCTTAGAATTTTGCTAGAGCTCATGTCATACGAGCTCTTGGCTCTTCCAAACTCGTCACAAGTGCCATTTGAGCTCTTAGCTCTTGTTTCTACATGATTTTCTTAATACTTTCTAATGTTAGTTACTGATTGTAAGCATAGCGTGACTGTGAGATTGGATCTCAAAAAATCGATATTGCAACGTAAAATACCAGTGTAATTACTTGTTTTGTAAATATGATTTTAATGATTAATGTGGTGGGATGCGTAGTTGATGGAATAAATTAGTATTAAATCAGTAAAGGTAGTGGTTTGTTTTTATTGAGGTGTTTTAAGGAAGGAGTTGAATATGGAGTCTTAAGGGAGTGGTAGTTTGGTATATGATGTTTTCATTGGGCTTGGTTTTTAAACCCCTTCTTAGGCTTACGTTATTTTTTTTTTCGTTTCTTTTTTATTGGTTTGGTTATCCCTCCTCCATATCTCACTGTGGCATCTTGAGGGAATGTGTTTATGTTAAGTTTCTTGCCAACAATTATTATTAAATAAATAAAAATAAAAACAAGAGAATAACTTATTTACATTGAACTGCACTGTGTTGGAAAAAAGAGGAAAGTAGATAGGATTGTTGAAGACAACAATTTTTGAACAGCTATAACACCAATGTAATGGTATAGATACAATATCATACCTATTTCAAAACAGTGAGACTATATGCTATATACTCGATATAGTGGTAATGTCGGCCTGTTGCCCATTCCTAGTTGTAATAGATTGACTTGTATCGTGGCTGGCTTACAGCGCAAAATGTCTTTAAAATGCCCTAAAAAATCATTTCATGAAAAGAGTGATATTCTTTTCAACATTCTTTTTCTGATTCAAGTTCCAGAACAAACGCTTATATCCGATCGTGGGGCTATATTCAGCAGAGTAATATTCAGCTTAACATTTCTTTGGGTTTTCTTTTATTTGCTTTTAGTTTTCTTAAAATGCTTGATCTAAATCTCCTCTCCTTGCGCTGTCTATACTATAGCACTCACTAGGTTATATCATTACTTTTTGGGTTTTCCAAGTAAAACGGAAAGTAGACCTTGTTTATTGTGATCGATAATCCTAATTTGATCACTAGGTTATATGATTACTTTTTGGGTTTTCCAATTAAAACGGAAAGTAAACCTTGTTTATTGTGATCGATAATCCTACTTTAATCACTAGGTTCAATCATTGCTATTTGGGTTATCCAATTAAAACAGAAAGTAAACTTTGTTTATTGTGATCGATAATCCTAATTTGATCACTAGGTTATATGATTACTTTTTGGGTTTTCCAATTAAAACGGAAAGTAAACCTTGTTTATTGTGATCGATAATCCTACTTTAATCACTAGGTTCAATCATTGCTATTTGGGTTATCCAATTAAAACAGAAAGTAAACTTTGTTTATTGTGATCGATAATCCTAATTTGATCACTCGGTTAAATCATTACTTTTTGGTTTTCCAAGTAAAACAGAAAGTAAACCTTGTTTACTGGAACTAATAATACTAATTTGATCACTATGTTAAATCATTACTTTTTGGGTTTTCCAAGTAAAACAGAAGGTAAAACTTTTTTATTGTGATCGATAATCCTAATTTGATGGACTCTGAAACACCCGCAACTGTGTCGGTTTTTATACTGATTTCTAAGATGATTATGGAGGTTAATCGAAAATGTAAAAATGAATTGAAACACATCTTTTTCAATTGAGAAAGTCACGCAAATCGTCTTTACCAGCCTCTTCCTTCATAATCCACACATTACGAATTCCAGTGTAAGCCTACTTCAAAAAAAAATCCCGATCGATTAAAATTATCATAAAGTCCTTAGGAAATTGATGGTTACTTTGTGACCAGTGGCGTATTTTCCTCAAAATCCGGGGGGGGGGGGCAAAGCTGGAGCCGATTTTCCCAAATCAAGTGAAAATGATTGTGAAAACGGAAGAATGAATCATACATTACCATAAAGATAAAGATATACTAAAAAAACTGACCGATTTATCTGGATACTTGAATTTTGCAGGCTTTCTTAATTAAGACAAGATTTTTTCAGAAACTAAATTTCAGCTAGGGAGGGGGGGGGGGCAAAATTACGTCTGGAGGGGACCCATAGGAAATCACGTCCCTGTCTGTGACCTGCAGTTTACATGTGCGGTTCCTGTGGCCATTCATTTTGTTTTTCAAACTAAAAATGTCAGTACGACAATTCAAGGTACAGACTAAGGAAAGTGTAAACTAGTAAGCGAACACTAAATCGTTAAACTCTATTTAAAATGAGAAATTCATACATTGGTATGTTTAAGCAAAATAAAACAGAAAACTGTTTCTTGATGACTCATATTTTCAATTTAGACACTCTATGGAACAAAGATATACTGGTAGTGTTTATCATAAAAAAAATACTTAATTTGGCAAGAAACATCCTCAAGTTGAGCCTACACTATTTCCCGATTTTAATCGAATCGAATCTATTTTTGTATGTGAACCAAAGGATATGGCTCATATTTGACAATATTGTCAGAAGGATCCGTAGACGGATTGCAACCATTAATTTGAACTGTGACCGACTGCTATCTGCAATAATTTTCTAGAAGGAACCAGAGAGTGAATGCGACAATGAGCTTGGACTCCTATCTGCTATTTATGATAATATAGCCAGAGAAGGTTGGCAACCAGGAGCTTGGACTATGATGCATTTCTATATGTGATAATCTCGTAGAAGGTGTTACAGATTGACTGCAACTATGAGCTGGATTATAATGAACTGCTGTACGCGACAATCTTCTAGAAGGTACTAGAGATTGACTGCAACCATAAGCTTGACTATGATGAACTGCTATACGTGGTGTATTCTAGAAGGTGCTAGAGATTGACTGCAACCATAAGCTTGACTATGATGAACTGCTATACGTGGTGTATTCTAGAAGGTGCTAGAGATTGACTGCAACCATAAGCTTGACTATGATGAACTGCTATACGTGGTGTATTCTAGAAGGTGCTAGAGATTGACTTCAACATTAAGCTGGACTGCGATGTACACAAACAATCTGCTAGAAGGAGCCGGATATGGACTGTGAACCATGAGCCCTAACTGTTATGGACTACTAACCACGGCAATCTTCTAAATAGAGCTAGAGACTGACTGCAACCATGATCCTGGACCTCTGTGGATTTGCTACCGGCCATTTTTGGAGCTCATCTAGAAAGTAGAAAAAACCGACTGCAACCATGAATTTGGACTGTGAAAAACTGCTTTTGCAGAAATCTTATAGAAGAAGCCATATACGGGCTGCAATAATGATCTTTGACCGCGATGAAATGTCACCTGGTATCTGCAGAAATCTCTTAGAAGGTACAAAAAACCTTTGATCTGATTTCTCAGCTTAAGGGATTGAGACATTTTGGGTAAGGTACTAAAAGGATCCAGAGAACTTTAAAAGGTTTGAAAACCAATAACATTTATCATAAGTTTTGCAAGAGGCATGTCCAATTATCATGAATAACATTGTACTGAGACACTTACTGAGTTCTTTCCAAGGGCATTGAAATGAAAAGCCCAAAAATTTCCAGTGAGGTTGAATAGGACTTAAGGAAGTATTATATAATCAAAAATTACAAATCTAATTTTGCGTTTTTGCTATAAAAAGGAAACTGATGTGTGAACTGATTGTGAAATACCTGCCTTGTTTTTGTCATTTTTATGCCTTATATTTTAATCCTTAGGAAAATAACGTTTAATTTTGATTTTATTTCTAGGCCAAACTTGTTTTATGGTATCTCAGTATGGAACTATTTCCTTATCACTTTTTCCTCTTATAGCTCTTTCTTGACGATGCAAGGATAAAGAATTTCACTTCTTGCTACAAAGGTAAGTACTCCACCTTTGTTGATTACAGTAAAAAGAGTGTGAGTACACATGTCCTTACTTTTTGGGCTGAGAATTTTTATATGCTAGATTTTGATTGTGAAGAAACAGAGGCCATGCTCCCCAAAAAATCTTGTGACCCAACAATATTTGTTCTTTTTATTGGCTTGAAATTTCACATAGAAGAACCAATCAGTTGGAACTTTCACTTAGGTTGAAGTTCGTTAGGTTGGCTAACGAAAACATGTCCCAGACGTAAACCGATGAAGTTCAAATACACTGATTTGTGTGTAAAGTTCTTCTCGGGAAGGGTTTACCCACCAGGACGAGAAGACTTAGGTGGCGTTGAATCAGTCTATTCTAACCTTGCTGCACGTTTCTTGCCCCCCTTTTTTTCTTTCGGTTTCTTCTGGAGCGGGACATATATTCACTATCTAGGATGTCACGCAGCATGTACAAAATGCTTATCTAAAAAAATATATAAGTTAACTTTTTGACGGTGGCTGGCGTCTACCCGCCCCCCGGAAAATACCCTACCGCAGAATGTACCCCTTCATGTAAAATACCCCCACAGAAGATACCCCCGATGGACCCTCCCCCCCAAAAAAAAATTCGTCCCCGACGCGGCTGGTTGTTCTTCAATCCCTTTGGACTTTAAAAAAAGGACTAGAACTCTCAATTTCTGACCTAATGAGCACATTCTGAAGTTTCTGTGACCTTGAGGTGGAGGTGTGGATGAGGAAGAGGCAGACCCCCTCCTGTGCGGAATAAGTTCTTCTCATTTTTGGTTTTTATGGTTTTGTTTACCTTCATAAATAACGTAGACTAAAAATATTCCCGGAAACCATAAGAGAGTAGATATCAATTTCACATTTTTGATTGGTTTTTTAAGTTTCTTTTGCACTCCCCTCCCCCTCCCCCCAAAAAATGCTGGAAAATACCTTTTGCTGGCTTTTTGCTGTGAAATTTTTCCACCGAGTAAGGGATTACCGGCGTGATTTTGAAAACAATCAGAAATTAGTCTTTTTCAAATGAAAAACGGTAAGAAAAAATTTTCATCTGAAATCCTTCGGAAGAAACTTTCTGGGATAATTTCCAAAGCCAACTATGCTTTCAAATGAAAGCTAAATCTTCTCAAACTTCCTGGTGTCATATGTTTTTAGTTTAATTTTGATGATTTTTTGTCTACATCTTTTTCGTCTTTTTTTTTTAATTTGGAACCTAATGCTGCCAAAAATTGCAGAAGTTCATATGGAGGTTTTTCAACGAAAATGGATTTTAGGATACTTGTATTTAGAATAAGTTTTTAAGATACCAATGGTGTGTCAGTTTCTCTTTTTCACTTTGCTCAGCACTTCTCCACGAAACTATAAAAAAACTAAAATAAAATTTTCAAATTTAGAAAATTCTATTTTCTACGGGAAGGGGGATTATTTTCGGCGGGGTTGTTTTTTCCGTGGGGGTATTTTCTGCAGGGTGGGTGGCATTTTCTGGGGGGCGAGGGGGGTTAAACGCCTAGAACCCTTTGCACTTGTATTTTTTTTTAATTAAATATAAGGTGTTCTTTGGCTTGAGACCTTCGGTGTTTCTCGAAAAACCACATAATGTAGGAAGCTTAGATTAATTTCACCTTAAATATCGCAAATGAGTATACGCAAGGGCAGTGATAAGGAAAATATTGTACTCAGGTAAAGGACGTTCTTTTTGACCCAGGAAAATTTAAATCATTTATTTCAGTTCAAGCAAATTATTTAATAATAATATGGAAACTCTGTTAAGTGCATTGGAATCAAACCAAAAGGGGAACCTTTATGTCGGGTATGGTCAACCTTTTAAATATCAAGCACCAATATTTGCATACACTGCAACTAATATCATTTTCAGTGGTTCAATTTATAATTTTAGTTTGTGATGTAAGTTTATGATATATATGATGTGGTGTTAGTTTGTGATTAAATAAAAACAAATAAGTTTTTTTTAACTGAAAGTAAGGAGCGACATTAAAACTTAAAACGAACAGAAATTACTTCGTATATGAAAGAGGCTGCTTCCTCATCAACGCCCCGCTCTTTACGCTAAAGTTTGACTCTGTCTCTCAATTCTTCTTTTTAAAACAGTAAAAAACTTTAGCGTAAAGAGCGGGGCGTTGATGAGGAAGCAGCCTCTTTCATATACGAAGTAATTTCTGTTCGTTTTAAGTTTTAATGTCGCTCCTTACTTTCAGTTAAAAAAAACTTTTTTTTTTATTTAATTTCTGAACGTTTTTGAATCAATGCATGTTTTGATTTTGGCTCTCCGCAGAGGAATAATTAAAACGAAATTTGCATTTTTTTTTTTTTTGGCTAAATGGCTTTCTCATAATTTTGATCGAATGATTTTGAGAAAAAAAGAGCGGGGGAGGAAGCCTAGTTGCCCTCCGATTTTTTGGTTAATTAAAAAGGCAACTAGAACTTTTAATTTTTTACGAATATTTTTATTAGTAAAAGATTTACGTAATTTATAAATTAGCTTACGTAAAGAACTTTTGTATTCTCATATTTTTATTACATATATGAGGGGGTTCGCCCCCTTGTCAGATCATCGCTCTTTACACTAAAGCTTAAATTTTGTCCCAATTCATTAAGAATGACCCCAGAATCACAAAAGCCGTAGAATAAATAGTTGAAATTACTAAAAATACTTTAGCGTAAAGAGCGAGGTATTAGGAGGAGGTGAGCCCCTCAAATGGGTAATAATTTCTGTTTGTTTTAAGTTTTAATGCTGTTCCTTACTTCCAGCTGAAAGAACTTTTTCACATTTATTTTTTCATTTTTTTTAAATAATGCTAGTAAATCCTGCGCTCCCTTCATGGAGATTTTCTTCCCCCATGACAAGTTATCGATGGAAAGTTCCCCCAGCATATTCCCCTCTTCTCAACCCCTCCCCCAACCAAAAAAATCCTCCTGAAAACGCCTGTACACTTCCCAATAACCATTACTATATGTAAGCATTGTTCAAAGTTTGTAACTTGTTGCCCCTCCCATGGGGACTGTGGGGGAGTAAGTCGTCCCCAAAGACATAGTTATAAGGTTTTTCGACTACGCTGAATAAAATGGCTATCTCAGAATTTTGATCCGTTGACTTTGGTAAAATAATTAGCGTGGGAGGGGGCCTAGGTGCCCTCCAATTTTTTTGGTCACTTAAAAAGGGCACTAGAACTTTTCATTTCCGTTGGAATGAGCCCTCTTACAACATTCTAGGACAACTTGGTCGATACGATCACCCCTGGGAAAAAAAAAACAAAAAAACAAAAAAAACAAATAAACACGCATCCGTGATCTGCCTTCTGGAAAAAAATACAAAATTCCACATTTTTGTAGATAGGAGCTTGACACTTCTACAGTAGGGTTCTCTGATACGCTGAATCTGATGGTGTGATTTTCGTTAAGATTCTATGACTTCTAGGGGGCGTTTTCCCCTATTTTCTAAAATAACGCAAATTTTCTCAGGCTCGTAACTTTTGCTGGGTAAGACTAAAAACTTATATATTTAAAATCAGCATTAAAATGCGATTTTTTTGATGTAGGTATTGGTATCAAAATTCCATTTTTTTTTACTTTTGGTTACTATTGAGCCGGGTCGCTCCTTACTACAGTTCGTTACCACGAACTGTTTGATGTAATACATGATTTATAAATTCTACTCCAAAACTCAACATCACAATAACCAAAGCTAAATCTGAACTTATGGACCTGTGATATAAAAATAAGAATGCAACCATCAGTGATGTTGCCTCTGCACTTGATTTGATGTTATTTGGTTGCAGCTTTCGTCCGTGGACAAGATACCCAAAGAATATATATTTGATCTCTTCGGTCAAAACCTACGATGTATTTAGGTAACTCTAAATAGAAATAGCCCTGCTCTCTTGAAGAATAAAGCGTGTGTTCTCTGTTCACCTTCAATATAATAATCATTTAGAATTTGTATTTGTATAAAGCAGGTATCTTGTATAAAGCAAGATACCTATAGACGTGAGGATATCATTCGCCACTTGTAATCATCCAATGTACCAAGCTTGGCGTGTCCGCCACTTTTTGGTGACCTCTTTTATGTGCAGTTCTTGCAGAAGATGAAGGTTTTAAGAGGATGAGATCCCTTAAAAATCATTTTGCGAGCCTCAGCATCAACTGACCGTCACATAGACAAAGGGCCAATTAGTGAAAACTCCCTGGAGACTAGGTATCATCAACAGCTATTTAGAATCTCTTGTTTGAAATTTAGTTGAAACAACAACTGGAGTTTACGTCCATTTTGTCGGTAAGATTGTCAACAAAACGGGTAGCACCATAGGGAACTCCCAAATATGCCAAATATCTCAAGTGATATTTCCTTTGATTTGAGTTTTAGTGTTTTCCCAATTACTATGCTACAATATTTTTAGAGACTACCTTTTCTGAACTTCAAATAGAAATTTATGCTCCACTTATTCGATAAGACAAATTCACTCTTTCTAATGCAAGTTTCGTTAAAACTGAATATTTTTGTCTCCAGAACAAAAAGGGTAAGGAATGGTTTTCTAAGATTTCCGGTAAAGTAGGTGCTGGCTTTTAGTTTTCTGCCGTTTATTCTGATATCTTTTCCAAGCTCTTCAACCTATGGCAAGACCGCCCAATCAATTCTAAATAGCTTGGCCACACAAATTCGAAAAGTTCATAATGGACGAGATAGGGTAATCCTTTAAGGTTACCCTATCTAAAGTAAAACTCTTTTGGTTTACTATCACCTTAATAGTAAACCAAAAGAGCGGGATTGTGTTGTTTTACCTTTACTGTAGTTATTCCAGCCCCATTGCCAATTGGTAAGTCGTTCTTTGGGCTGTTATCCTATCTTAGGGCCAAAAAACATAAAATTAATAGTCTAACTTAGAATAATTTATTTTGAGTGGTGTATGAAAGAAATTTATTTCAATCCTAGACGATCCTCTAAAACAGATTCTGGTGGCACCTATGGATTTGTGTGTGATTATCTTAATCAAACAGTTAGTGGTAACGACCCGGCTCAATAGTAACCGAAACTCTAAAAAATGGAATTTTGATACCAATAGTTACATCAAAAGAATCACCTTTTAATGCTGATTTTAAATATATAAGTTTCATCAAGATCAATTATACACATCTAAAGCTACGAGCCTGAGAAAATTTGCATCATTTTAGAAAATAGGGGAAAACACCCCCTAAAAGTCATACAATCTTAACGAAAATCACACCGTCAGATTCAGCGTATCAGAGAACCTCATTGTAGAAGTTTCAAGCTCCTATCTACGAAAATGTGGAAATTCGCGTTTTTTGCCAGAAGACAGATCACGGATGCCTGTTTATTTGTTTGTTTGTTTTTTTTTTTGTTTTTTTTTTTTTTCAGGGGTCATCGTATAGACCCAGTGGTCCTAGAATCTTGCGAGAGGGCACATTTTAACGGAAATTAAAATCTCTAGTGTGCTTTTTAAATGACCAAAAAAATTGGAGGGCACCTAGGCCCCCTCCCACGCTCATTTTTTCCAAAAGTCACCGGATCAAAATTCTGAGATAGCCATTTTATTCATTGTAGTCGAAAAACATTATAACTATGTCTTTGGGGGCGACTGACTCCCCCACAGTCCCAGTGGGAGGGGCTAGAAGTTACAAACTTTGACCAGTGCTTACATATAGTAATGGTTATTTGGAAGTGTACATACGTTTTCAGGGGGATTTTTTTGTTTAGGCAGGAGATTTGAGGGGGGAATACGTGGGAAGATATTTCCATGGATAAACTTGTCGTGGGGGAAGAGAATTTCAATGAAGGGGACGCAGGGCTTTCTAGCATTATTTAAAAAAACAATGAAAAAATAAATATGAAAAGTTTTTTCTACTGAAAGTAAGGAGCAGCATTAAAACTTAAAACGAACAAAAATTATTATGCATATGAGGGGTTTCTTAAGGTTTTGGGACAAAATTTAAGCTCTAGGGTAAAGAGCGAGGTATTGACGAGGGTTGAACCCCCTCATACACGCAATAAAAACATACGAATATAGAAGTTCGTTACGTAATTTAATTCGTAAGTTCCGTATATTTTTTACCAATGAAAACGTTTGTAAAAAATTAAAAGTTCTAGTTGCTTTTCTAAGTAATCAAAAAATTTGAGGGCAATTAGGCCTCCTCCCTCGCTCCTTTTTTTCTCAAAATCTTGGATTAATTGCAATTAATTAATATGCAAATTTCGTTTTAATTATTTATGTGCGGAGAGCCAAGACCAAAACATGCATTAATTCAAAAACGTCCAGAAATTAAATAAAAAAAAAACAAGTTTTTTTTAAAAGAAAGTAAGGAGCAACATTAAAACTTAAAACGAACAGAAATTGCTCCGTATATGAAAGGGACTTTTCCTCCTCAACGCCCCGCTTTTTACGCTAAAGTTTCTTACTGTTTTAAAAATAGAGTTAAGAGAAAGAGTCAAAGTTTAGCGTAAAGAGCGGGGCGTTTAGGAGGAAAATTCTCTTTCATATACGAAGTAATTTCTGTTCGTTTTAAGTTTTAATGTTGCTCCTTACTTTCATTTAAAAAAAAACTTGTTTTTTTTATTTAATCATTTGCAAAAGACCGAAAAGTATGGATGCTTATAATAGTGGAAATCGGCGTTACTGTCGGCAAAAATGTCAACTGCCATCTAGCGTTTGGTGACACCCAGCATTTTGCAGGCTTTCTTATCATTTTTTCCGTTAGGAACTGAGATGAGACACGTATTGCCACATTAATTTTACCAACTCCACAAATTGAACTAATTATTCTTATTATTACTCTGAAAAAAAAGTATCGCCAAACACTAGATAGCATTGGGGTTTTGCCGACACTAGCGCCAGTTCCCCCTATTGTAAGTTACCCATACTCTTTTCAAAGGCTCTTAACAATTTTTTTTTTCTAGACAAGACGTTCCTGAAATTTTTCTTTTCAAGGATACGGATAAATGAAACTGGATGTCATGAAGATTTTCCATACATATCCCCTTGTGGCAGGGAAAGAAATTATATTCGATGTGACGATCTGCCGATCGTATTCACGCACTTAATATACAAAGATGCCAATCCATATTTGACTTATGGTCTCGCTGGTGATGATTTGTGTGTAAAGTTCAACCCTAATGAGCTGACTATGTACCCTGACTCGGGAAGAGTTTATCATCCAGGATTAGAAGACTTAAATGGCGTTGGATTAGTCTGCTCTAACCTTGCTATAGAATTTAGTAAATATTTTGAGTTTGAAAATGGTGAAGAAAGTCTTCCAACGCACTTTAGATGGAATGATGAGAAAATTATTTTGCAAAATACAGTGTTGTCGCTATTGGAAGAACTAAAACGGAGAGGTAGGTCCTAGCTAGAAACTTGGAAGAATTGTTCTAGTTTTAAATTATATGTGTCCAAAATTAAAAGTGAAGGTTAAATAAACTATTGGTAAACTTGGTTGAAATTGTCTTGAATTTATTGATTTGTGAGCAGTAGCCCATGTATTTAACAATCGATTAGGAACACACATTGAAATTTTTTCATGCCATATTTCGGTGCATACAGTGATGTTTTATGATGAAAAGTTAATAATGCATTGAATTTAATATAAAAACAAAATTTTTGTTCAGTCCATAAAATGAAAGGCGACGCCCCTCCCCCTCCTCTAAAAATTCCCCGACATGCAAATTGAGCAGCCCCAGAGAAATTACAAAATAAATACCTAAAAATGTCGATCAGATGTCCTAGGGGGCAACCAAATATCAAAACAGACGTTTTATTTTTTTTTTTCACCAAAGAAATATCATGAATATGTGATCACTTTCCAGATATAAAAAGGAGCAGATATCAAAAACGGTTCTAGGATAGGGGCTTGTTGGCGTCCAATTACTTTTGATCTAAAATAGGACTGGAACTCTCTATTTCAAATTGAATGAGCATCCTCCAAAGTGTCTACGACTAGATGGGGGAGGTTGAGGATGAGGAAGGGGTAGCCCACCTCCTATATAGAAAAAATTTGCTTCTTTTTTGGGTTTATTATCACTCTTTACTTTCATAATAACACCGTAGACCAGAAATATTCCCAGAAATCAAGAGGGATTATATATCAATTTCAACCTCCCCCTCTCCCTTAAAACTAATTTTTATTGTCCTGAAGGCTCAATGTGTTAGTTTCAAGCGAATACCCTTAGTTGTTTTATATCCTCCCCAATACGTCCTTAAATATCCAACTTAGGGACACTACTATTACAGTAAATAT
This sequence comes from Artemia franciscana, assembly GCF_032884065.1. Taxonomy (NCBI): domain Eukaryota; kingdom Metazoa; phylum Arthropoda; class Branchiopoda; order Anostraca; family Artemiidae; genus Artemia; species Artemia franciscana. Next base: position 20,164 of record NW_027063243.1, on the reverse strand, counting down.
GATATCTTCACTTGCCGTTAGGCTTCAGGCATAAAAAAGACAAGTTCTCTAGTGAGCACCAAAAATTTAATGGATTCTGATAGTGAAGTACTCTGGTGAAACTGTTGCCCGTTCAAGAGACTATATTGCATTTTGGCTAAAATGGAAATAAAGTATTTGTCAAAGAAAATACCAAAAAAAGTGTGTCTAAATCTTGGTGGGGGTATCTAGGGAAGACAAACCCCCCCCCCCCCGAGAAATAGGAAGTGATTTCTGGGGCTTTGGCATATTCTCCCTAGTGAATCCTCCCCATTCTGGGTTAGGGATTATGAACCCCCGCCATTCCGAAATGTTTTTCCGACTCATAAAAATGTATTAAAACCCATTTTTATTGCGTTTTTAAAGTTTATTGTACCCCCTCCCCCGAAAAAAAAATCTTTTTTGGGCGATTTCGAACACTAATCCACGCAACAAGGTGAAAGAGACATCTTCTGAGAAAAAGTCAGCATTTTATAACAAATAATTGATTTCCTGGACTATGATATGATTAGACTGGGATGCCATAGCTAGCAGTCACAGAAACTACGTTAACACCCTCTATTTTAAGCACAATGTAGAGGGACAGAGCGTGATGATCTACTCATAATTTTTTGAGGATTCTTAGAAAACAGTTCCTTAAAAAGGTTGAGCCTCTATAATCATTGCATGTTGTGTCATTTTACCTACTAAACCTATAAATTACCTATATAAATAATAATCGACAAAAGAGATCAGTCAAATAAGATAATCTAACTTCACATGATAACTATCACGATATGAGTCTTAAAGGGGAGATGCAACCATGTTATAAAAACGTTTGAAAATGCTTATAATATCAGCGTCTAAAAAAAGACATACACAAATAAAATTATGTATTTCAGGATCTTTCTTTAATTAAGCATTTAGTTAAGTGTTTTTTAAGTTTAGTTAAGTGTTTTAAGTTTTAAGTTAAGTGTTTTAAGTTTAAGTTTTACTTTCAGCAGGATTTCAAAAACTTGTTTCAAATAAAATTATGTAATTTAGTGAACCAACTTCAGATGCAGTTCAGAGAAAATCTAGTAAACCCTTAACTTACAAATCAACGTATCTCAAGCTGCTATCGGCCTATGGATTCGGGGTGCAGCTAAGAAGCGGGGCTCCGGGGCTCCCTCCCCCTCTCCAAAATGATAAACAAAATTTATTACGTTTTTAAAGTTTTTTCCCTTCCCCCGAAGACATATCCTAGATAGGGCCCTGATTGTATAGCTTCTAATAATAAAATAGTTTATTTCAAAGGCAAAATATTTTACTCAAACAAATTGAAACTGGCGTATACATATTAAAAGACGGCGAACATTTTTGAATCTGGTAGTCAATCTCCAATAGGATGTTTTTTCTTCAAAACTTCTCTTCTCTTTAGTTTTTTTTTTTTTTTACCAAAATACAACTAAAGTATTTGTCAAAGAAAATGCCAAAAAATGTGTGGCAAAAACTAGAGGGGGATGCAGGGAAGACAATGTCCCTAGTCCCCCAAAAAGAGAAAATTATTTCTAGAGGTTTTGGTATCTTCTCCCTGATGAATTCCTCCCCCCTCCGCGGAACAATCCTCCTTGGGAAATTCTTTCCAAATTTGAAATTTTGACGGCCAGTAAAATTAAGACAAGTAAAATTAACGAAGAAAAACGTATGATTGCACGTCAGCTGCTATGTAGGAGGTTTGGTGGTTTAATGTGTAGATGGGGAGGAGGGGTTCCATATGCCTAAAAGAGCATACTTCAACGCTCACATTGATGAAATCTCCCCAGCCCCTCAAGCAGATGCAGGAAGGAGTATGGGGAGGGGGGTAGAATTTATCTCATCTCCCTTTATCCAGGCTAAGTCTCAATAAGGATGTTGCAGTCTTACTGTACAAAACTGGTCCCAAAGTTTATTTTAATGCTTCATTTAACTAAACTGATTTCCTTGGTATGTGATAAAATTATATGCAATGATGTGTAAGTGCAGATCAGCTAATCAAACAGTTTGTGGTAACGTAAGGAGCGACCCGGCTCAATAGTAACCGAAAGTATAAAAAACGGAATTTTGATACCAATAGTTACATCAAAAGAATTGCATTTTAATGCTGATTTTAAATATATAAGTTTCATCAAGTTTAGTCTTACACATCAAAAATTGCAAGCCTGAGAAAATTTGCCTTATTTTAGAAAATAAGGGTAAGAACCCACTAAAAGTAATAGAATCTTAACGAAAATTGCACCATCAGATTTAACGTATCTGAAAACCCTACTGTAGAAGTATCAATCTCCTATCTACAAGAATGTGAAATTTTGTATTTTTTCCAGAAGACAGATCACGGATGCGTGTTTATTTGTTTTTTGTTGTTGTTGTTTTTTTTTCCCTGGGGTGATCGTATCGACCCAGTGGTACTAGAATGTCGCAAGAGAGCTCGTTCTTCAGATGACAGAAGAAACAGCCGAAGAAGCTGCTCAAAGAGTTAATTCAAAGAGAAATTTTAGTATAAATCCTACAATGGCTGAAGAAACAGCCGAGGAAGCTTCTCAAAGAGTTAATGCCAAAAGGCTTGCGGCTAAACAACGCAAAACCACGCAGTTAGATGAAAATCAACCTGGACAGCGAGAGTCAAAACTGAAAATGATAGCGATGATGATTGGGTTTGGGATTTTGACTTGGATAAGGTCATCAATGCCTACCAGATTTTAGTTAAAAAAAAACAAAGGTTCGGCGATATGTATTTCATAGTGACGAAAGACAAGCCAAGATAAAACAAACCAAACAACTTGAAAGTGATACCGATGATAAAAAAAAAACCACGTTGAAAGGACTATCGTTTCCCAGTTGCTACATCTTTTCCAGAAAAATAATAATTTAGTGCTTCTGTACAAAACAGCAATCGAATTGATGCCTACTGATACGCAACTATCAACGAAATGGCAATCGTTATGGTCGGTGATCAATTCTTACCTCTAGATAATATTCTTTATAGGCGATACAATCAGTTGACAAGAATTGCTTAAACTCATCGATGCTACGATGCCCTACAATATCCTATCATTTTTTGGGATGGAGCCGACGGCTATCACTTTAATATTAAATTGATAAATCCAGCCACTAACAAAGAAATGGATAAGAAATATAGCGCAATGAAATAGTATGCCTATAGATTAATGATTCGTCATTTATTACATTTACATATAATCAATCTTGGGATTAGATACAACAGCTTTTACATCCTGGACAATCGCCGGTTCATAGACATGACATTACAGCCCGTGTCTTCCCGCAAAAGTTGCTCTCCTTCATCTCCTACAGAGTTATGGGAGAAATACAAATCGCAAATGGCCGAGAATGTACTCCACCGAATACGGCTAGAAAGGTCAGATATGACCTTGGACTTTACAACAGAAATTTAGTAACTGCACTTTAGTCATGATTGAATATTTGGGCTTATCTATTGCAAACAAACTTCTCAAGCATTTGGGAATGCCTTCACCTAATCGTACTGTTTTATTTCTACATGTGTTGAATGGGATCGTGAACAAAGTAACAACATAATTGATCTATTGTCGTATGTTACAGACCAGGACTCCGGGACACAAGGAATATAAATGGCGATCGGGACACTCAAAGAGAAATTACAGACCGGGACACAAATGACAAGTGGGACCCAGGGAATATAAATGACGACCGGGACACTCAAAGAGAAATTACAGACCGGGACACAGGGAATGTACATGCCGACCGGGACACAACTACAACGGGAACGCTGGAAGGGCACATGGGGGATATATAAATGACGACGGGGACACGGGGAATATTCGATTAGCAATTACCATCAACAAAGCCCAAGGGCAATCATTAGAAAAATACGGTATAGATCTGAATACGGACTGTTTTCCCATGGACAATTATATGTTGCATGTTCAAGAGTCGGTAAACCTGACAATCTATTTATATCCAAAGACAATGGGACAGCGAAGAATATTGTATATTTGCAAGTTTTACGTAGTTAAAAACATATATACATCTATCTATATTGACAGGTGGGACACAGGGACACAACTACAATGGCGCATAACTAATATGGGCGCGTAACGACTTACGCGCGGGGGGGGGGGGCAAAGCGCCCCCACCTACGCAAGTTAATTCGTAAGGTACGTATGTTTATTACTAACAAAAAAGTTCGTAAAAAAAAAATCAAGTTGCATTTTGAAGTAACCAAAAATTGGAGGGTAACTAGGCCTCCTCCCCCACCTTTTTTTTACCAAAATTGTCCGATCAAAACTATGAGAAAGCCATTTAGCAAAAAAAACTAACATACAAATTTTGTTTTGTTTATTCATGTGCGGTGAGTCAAAATCAAAACGTGCATTAATTCAAGAACGTTCAGAAATTAAACAGAAAATTACTGCAGGTAAGGAGCGACATTAAAACTTAAAACGAACAGAAATCATTCCGTATATGAAAGGGGTTGTCCCCTCCTCAATGCCTCGCTCTTTACGGTAAAGTTTTTTAATTGTTTTAAAAAGTTTAGTTTTGACAAAGAGTCAAACTTTAGCTTAAAGAGCGGGGCTCGCTCAATTGCGACAATCTTTTGTTGGGAAGCATTAAATATTACATTCACAAGTCAATCGGCACAGAGATGGAAAAGGTAAGGTATTGGAGCAAAGAACATTTCTTGAGGGCGGGGGTGGATTGTACATCGGGCTTTGTTTTCAGTGACTTTAAATGGTAATATTTCTCTCTTCCTAGTTATATACAATACTTCAAGGTATTTAAACGCGTGTATACAATGTAATTAAGCATCGAAGAACCTTGTTGTAGAAGCTCTGATGGCTTTGACAGCGTAGAAGATCAAAAGTCATGCAAAATTTTAGTTTATATGAACATTAACGCCACTTTCTGTCCACCCGAAATTTTGTGTAGAGATACTATGAAGAACATATTTAACAATCCATTGACGCTGTGAAACCAATAGTTTAAATTTGAAATATGCCTAGAGGATGACCCAAAACTTAATTCTTAAGCATTTAGGCTATTTATGACAGCAGACAATATGACATCAGACATGTTGGTCAATTTCGGGCCCTTTTAAAGTTGTTTCCGTTACGTCACATTTCAGACTTTTTGTTTGGTTTGGCCATTTAGCTTTGTTTTGGAGTATTAATAGGTTTTTCTTTCGAAATATACATTTCTCTGGTTACTATCTTAAAATTCAGTCAAAAGTCAAAAAGGTGAAAGGTTTATTTAAACTTTTTTGTTTTGTAGTGGGGGGGACCCTGATGGATCAAGTCTTAGGCCTCAAATGTAAAGAGAAATGTTACTTGATAAACAAAGCTCCTAGCCTAAAATATGGGGGAAAATTAGTACAAGTATTAATCATAGACACTTTCCATGCGATAGGCGGCATTAGACCACTAGCTATTGATGCCATTAACGTCATCCACGTCGCAGTCACAAGATATTTACTAATCTGAATTTTCTAAGAAGTTGTTCACATACTTTTGATGGAATAAGTATAATGGCTAATGCATACTACATTTGAGTAATGTAGTTCTTGAATTTCTTTTGGTCTGAGAATAAAAATCAGATTTGAAAACTTTCAGGAAGACAGCACAACAGGAAGTAAGCACAAATAACTATGATCAAACAATAACAGGAAAAATATTAGGTTAACAGAAAATATATTTGACGATTTGGGAGAGACTACTACCTTCTTGGTGGTTATGACATAAGTAGACTCAAGTATGAAAACTTGAGAGGAACTTTCTACGAATAGGTGAATATGAGATTGGAGGGTTTAAATTTTGACTATGTAAATGAATGGAATAATTTTAGATGACTATCTTAGTGAGGAGTGCCGCTGAAATTTGCTAGAAACGCAACTAGGGACATTAGCGAAAACACTTTAGGGTTGGGTTTAAAGAGTAGAATTTTTATAAGATGTTTTAAATAATATATCATATTAGAATACGAAGTAAGTAAGGAAAGTATACAAGAGATCGAAGTGTGAACAAAGGAGGTTTGAAATTTAGATCATGGACAAAGTTGCCGAGAACCTGGAAGATGCAACCAAACAACTAATATTTGGATATTAGAAAATTGGCAGTAAGTAGTCAGTTTTGACTTGTCTCAGTTAAAGATAAGAAGAGGGCCTCATTTCCTGACAAGAGAAGTGCTATAAAGATATAGACAAAACATTTTGTGAATGTGTTAAACCGTGGTGATATTGTAAGGAGTGATATTGAAAAGAGTTTTCTTATGGCAGTGAAGGAATACAAACTTGGTGAAAAGGAGCTAGAGACCAAACTAAAGGGATCAAAAATAATAATGTGTTAGATGTTGATAGTGTAGTAACATCTTCGGGGGTTAAAGGTTAAAGATTACTAACTGAATGTTATAAACATGGCATTTGAAAAATTGGAAGTAACTAATAATTCTAAAAGCATTTTGATTTAAACCCTTTATAAGAATGATGATGAAAGAGAGTCTAATAATTATAGAGGTATTACCCTAGTTTCCGTAGGGAAATACTTTGCATGATCACACTTGATATCTAAAAGATGCTATAAATAGTTATAAGAAAACATCGATGTGGTTTTGAGGAATGGAGATGTGTCAGCCCAATTTTCTTCTTAAATCAATCATTAAGAAGTATTTGAATCTCCAGGCCCCTCGACAAGAGGCGGAATTCCGTCAAATTCGAAGGGGGGGGGAAAGTTGGATCCAATTTTTCCAAGTCAAGAAAAAATGATCAAATGAAAAATGGGCCATTTAGTGCCATAAAGGCAAAGGTATTTATAGTGCCATAAAGGGCAACATAGATAAGGGCAACATAAAGTGCACGGCAACATAAAGTGCCATAAAGGAAATCTAGGAAATTAAGTTTCTTTAATAGAGGAAATTAAGTTTCTTTGATAAAAAACTTATTTTCTATTAAAGAAACTTATTTTTTTCTGTGGATGCTTTAATTATGTAGGTTTATCTTAGTTTAGACAAGATTTTCGAAGACGCTTAAGTTCAGCTGGAATGGGGATGGGGAAACGGGTTTTTGTGTTGGAAAGATGCCTCCTGTCCCAAAGTCAATTAGCCCCTCACCCTTTACTTCTCAGTTTTGTTGGTTAGAAACAGGTATTTGACTCAGTCCATAGAAGACCTTTAGCGAAGATCCATTTCCCTATAGAAGACCTTTAGCGATTTATCATTGTATGGTAGACACCATAAATAAATTGAACTAATTTTTGCTATGTACCAGCACAGTATTGTTGCGGTTAATGTAGAGAGATGAGATTAGTAGCTGGTTTGATGAAAGATGGGCGTTGAATCAGTTAAACATGGGTTTGATCTATAAGGAGATTAAGTAGTAAAGCAACAAAGGAAGGAAGGAGCAAAGGAACGAGCATGAAATAGAATGTGGGCTCAAATACAGCATCAAAAACAGGAATATATCAACAAACACAGGCTCCTACACAGTGGGTCACTGGAGTTTATAAAAGAGGGTAATAAAAGAGGGAGCCAATCGTCCTTGCCTTGGGGTAAACCAACCATTGGATTAACCTGAAGAAAAGAAGATATGACCGAAGGAACGCAAACCAAAAATCACTCGTTATTACAATTGACAAAAAACAACCTTAAAATATTCGCTTTGTCTTATTGTTTTATCATTTTATCATTTATTGTTTTATTTCCTGGCTGAAAGCCACCTCCATTGATTTTGTCTTCTTGTTAATTATTGGTCTTTGTTCTTCGTATTTTGTCGTACATCATGTACAGCAAAGGTGATCTCAGGATGTAATTAAAGTAGACGATCCGACAATATTTTCCCTTGACTGTTCCCCAGACTTCGGGGGATAGCCGATCCTCGGGTTACCTCGGGTTTCTTCTTGACTTCAAACTGAGTTGGAAGGCGCGCAGTGACCTAGTTTCCTGCAAAGTGTCAAGGGGAGTTGGAATGCTACGGCGTCTAAAAAATATGCTTCCTTTGAAAGTTTTAATTTCACTGTACCATACTTTAATAGCGTCGTATATAAATTATGGTTGTTTAACCTGGGCTAGTAACTTTCAGTCTAATTATAGGAGAGTTCAAGTGCAACAGAATAAGGCAATTAGAATTCTACGAAATTATGATCGTGGAAGCGCTAGCACTGTGTCTATACATAAGAAGTTTGATGTTTAGATGTTGGAAAATCAGAGACATGGAGATTGGTATTTTAGTATATCAGTGTCTACATAATTTAGGGCCTGGTATTTTTAATGATTTTTTTTTAGCTTGGGTTCTTCTTATCATGATTATGACATACGAAATTCAAATAATCTCGTTCATGAGTTTCGGAATACTTCCCGGTCGGCTCATGCCATCAGATACATGGGTCCGTCCGTCCGGAATCCATTCCACAGCAAGTTAAGGAATCAGAAAGTCTGTCTCAGCTGAAGCGTCGCCTTAAGGCCCATCTTCTGAACAATTAGTAATGTTGAGTATTTTAGATTGAAAGAAGGGTATCTCCCCCCATTTTTTAAAATTGATCATTAGTTTTTTTTTTCTTTTTGTGTGTTTTTTTCTTTTTTTTGTAGTTTATTTATTTTATTTATTTTTCTTTTTGAGCATAAGTGAAATGTTTTAAAGAAATGAATCATATTTGATGTCAGCTATGCTTATAGGCCATTGCGGCCTTTTTTTTTAGCTGATGAATGAAAGTTTATTGTATTGTAGTTTGAATAAAATTACCTACCTACCTACCTACTAAGTTTTCAAGTCGTCCAACAAAGAACGATGTTGATGCCATGTCTTGGCAAACAAAAGAATCATTTAACGAGTTTGGTGAGGTCATTTTAGCTATGAAATGAATCCTGGTAAAACCATTTTTTTCGTCAACTCTCTTCTATTAGTTTCCTTTGAAGGGGGGGGGGGGGAATGCAAAAATTGTTTGTCAAAGAAAATGCCAAAAACTTTATGTCAAATCTAGGGTGGGGAAAAAAAAAACTATGAAGAATCCCCCCTTGCTGGTGACCCTAAAATCACACATAAGAAGAGGGAATAATTTTTAGGTAAGTTCAGTGTATTCCACCTGAATATTCCTGCCCCCCTCCCATTATGGAAAATTATCTACATTGGAAAACTGCCCACTTTAAAATTATCCCAAATGTGAAATTGAGCAGCCAAAGAAAAATTAAGACAAGTGAAATAAACAATAAAATAATGATAAAAAAAATAATAAAGAAAAATACTATAAAACACAGGAAAATCCCTTTGACTTTTTCTCAATCTATATATATATATATATATATATATATATATATATATATATATATATATATATATATATATATACATATATATATATATATATATATATATATATATATATATATATATATATATATATATATATATATATATATATATATATATATATATATATATATATATATCTATATATATAAAAATAAGTTGTCTGTCTGTGTGTCTGTCTGTGGATCAGGTGACGTCATGTTTCTGTGTTGACTGACGTCATGAAATTAGTTGTCGTCATTTTTGCTTTGACGGTGACGTCATTCAAGATATTTAAGACATATGTTCACGTAGAAATCTATTAATGTTTAAGTTTACAATGACTGATGAACTTACCATGGCAAAAGCCGATGAAGATGCTCAAAGAGTCTATGCCAAAAAACTTGCTGCTGATAGAGAAAGTCAGAAAAGAAAGCGTGCCGAGGAATCAAAAGAACAGCAAGGAAACAGGCTTGAGGCTGATAGAGAAAGAAAGAACAGAAAGCGTGCCGAGGAATCAAAAGAACAGCAAGGAAACAGGCTTGAGGCTGATAGAGAAAGAAAGAACAGAAAGTGTGCCGAGGAATCAAAAGAACAGCAAGGAAACAGGCTTGAGGCTGATAGAGAAAAAAAGAACAGAAAGCGTGCCGAGGAACTACCAGAGCAACGCGGAAGCAGACTTGCTGCTAAAAGAGAAAGTGAAAAAAGAAGGCGTGCCGAGGAATTACAAGAACAGCAAGAAATCAGGCTTGCTGCTGATAGAGAAAGTAAGAAAAGAAAGCGTGCCGAGGAATCACAAGAACAGCAAGAAATCAGGCTTGCTGCTGATAGAGAAAGTAAGAAAAGAAAGCGTGCCGAGGAATCAGAGCAACCTGAAAGTTATCGCCTGGCATTCAGGTACAACCCAGTCGATGATTATAGCTTGAGTAGATGTGTTCAAATCGGGACAATGTCTAAAATTTGTCCCTATTGCAAGGCCTTGAAATTCAATGGTGAAACAATGGGAATGTGTTGCGCCTCCGGAAAAGTTAAACTTCCTCTATTGGCTGCACCACCAAAGCCATTGAAGACGAATGAATGCTTGCTTGAAAAATTCTAATTTATGGGCACACGTAAAAATATTAAAATTAACTACAAATATGCGTGTCCGATTGCAAAACGATGACTCTGGTCAAACATTTTCAGATCAATTGCTGACAATTGGAAACGGAAAGCTCCCAGTAGACTCAATTTCAGGACGTATACAACTACCTGCTGATTTCTGTAATTTAGTGACGTCCAAAAATGAATTGATTGAAAAAGTATTTCCGAATATTCTAAAAAATTATAAAAATAATAAATGGCTAAGTGAAAGAGCGATTCTCGCACCCAAAAATATAGACGTCCACGAAATCAACAATATTGTTTTGACCAAGATTCGAGACCAGGCAGTCCTTTACAAGTCAGTCGACACAGTTTTGGAACCAAATGAAGCGGTTAATTATCCATCTGAATTTTTAAATTCCATAGATCTTTCAGGGTTTCCACCACACGTGCTACAACTAAAAATAGGCGTACCAATAATACTTTTAAGAAATATAAACCCACCAAAGCTTTGCAATGGCACTCGACTTGCCGTAAAAAAAACAATGGAAAACCTAATAGAGGCCACAATCTTGACAGGGCCTTTTGAGGGTGAGGCTGTTCTTATTCCTCGCATTCCCATGATTCCAACGGATCTGCCTTTTCAATTTAAAAGATTGCAATTCCCAATTCGATTAGCATTTGCAATCACCATTAACAAAGCTCAAGGTCAATCATTAGAAAAATGTGGTATAGATCTTAATACTGATTGTTTTTCCCATGGACAATTGTACGTTGCATGTTCGAGGGTCGGTAAACCTGACAATCTATTTATATGCAGCGACAATTGGACAGCGAAGAATGTTGTATATTCGCAAGTTTTACGCAGTTAATTTGTATTGTATCTATCTATCTATCTATCTATATAAAAACGAGTTGTGTGTATGCATGTTTGTTTGTTTGTAAAAAGAGCGTTTGCATATGATGTCATTATTAGTACATACGGCTTTGTATATGCAGAGACAATGGGAAAGCCAAGAATGTTGTATATTCGCAATTTTTACGTAGTTTAACTCCTGCAGACGAAATGAATGCTTGCCTAAAAAATTCTAATTTATGGGCACTCGTAAAAATATTAAAATTAACTACAAATATGCGTGTCCGATTGCAAAACGATGACTCTGGTCAAACAGTAGACTCAATTTCAGGACGTATACAACTACCTGCTGATTTCTGTAATTTAGTGATGTCCAAAAATGAATTGATTGAAAAAGTATTTCCGAATATTCTAAAAAATTATAAAAATAATAAATGGCTAAGTGAAAGAGCCATTCTCGCACCCAAAAATATAGACGTCCACGAAATCAACAATATTGTTTTGACCAAGATTCGAGACCAGGCAGTCCTTTACAAGTCAGTCGACACAGTTTTGGAACCAAATGAAGCGGTTAATTATCCATCTGAATTTTTAAATTCCATAGATCCTTCAGGGTTTCCACCACACGTGCTACAACTAAAAATAGGCGTACCAATAATACTTTTAAGAAATATCAACCCACCAAAGCTTTGCAATGGCACGCGACTTGCCGTAAAAAAACAATGGAAAACCTAATAGAGGCCACAATCTTGACAGGGCCTTATGAGGGTGAGGCTGTTCTTATTCCTCGCATTCCCATGATTCCAACGGATCTGCTTTTTCAATTTAAAAGATTGCAATTCCGAATTCGATTAGTATTTGCAATCACCATTAACAAAGCTCAAGGTCAATCATTAGAAAAATGTGGTATAGATCTTAATACTGATTGTTTTTCCCATGGACAATTGTACGTTGCATGTTCGAGGGTCGGTAAACCTGACAATGTATTTATATGCAGCGACAATTGGACAGCGAAGAATGTTGTATATTCGCAAGTTTTACGCAGTTAATTTGTATTGTATCTATCTATCTATCTATCTATATAAAAACGAGTTGTGTGGATGCATGTTTGTTTGTTTGTAAAAAGAGCGTTTGCATATGACGTCATTATTAGTACATACGGCTTTGTATATGTACAGACAATGGGAAAGCCAAGAATGTTGTTTATTCGCAATTTTTACGTAGTTTGAAACACATATATAAATCTATCTATATTCACAGGTGGGACACAGGGACACAACTACAATGGCGCATAACTAATATGGCGCGTAACGACTTACGCGCGTGGGGGGGCTTGGGGGGCGCGAAGCGCCCCAACAACTAGGTGTTGGGGTGGCGCGAAGCGCCACCCCAACAGGTAGTATATATATATATATATCTATACTAGCTGTTGGGGTGGCGCTTCGCGCCACCCCAACACCTAGTTGGTGGGGGCGCTTCGCGCCCCCCCAAGCCTCCCCGCGCGCGTAAGTCGTTACGCGCCATATTAGTTACGCGCCATTGTAGTTGTGTCCCTATGTCCCACCTGTGAATATAGATATATATATATATATATATATATATATATATATATATATATATATATATATATATATATATATATATATATATATATATATATATATATATATATATATATATATATATATATATATATATATATATATATATATATATATATATGTTTTTAACTACGTAAAACTTGCGAATATACAACATTCTTTGCTGTCCCATTGTCTGTGCATATAAATAGATTGTCAGGTTTACCGACTCTTGAACATACAACATATAATGGTCAATGGGAAAACAATCCGTATTCAGATCTATACCTCATGATTCTAATGATTGCCCTTGAGCTTTGTTGATGGTGATTGCTAATCGACCATTCCCTGAGTCGCCATCGTCATTTATATATCCCCCTGTGCACCCCGGCGTCCCCTTTGTAGTTATGTCCCTGTGTCCCGGTCGTCATTTATATTCCCTGTGTCCCGGTCGTCATTTGTGTCCCGGTGTCCCAGTCTCTGATTTCTCTTTGAGTGTCCCGGGCGTCATTTATATTCCTTGTGTACGGTGTCCCGGTCGTCATTTATATCCCCCTGTGCCCCCCGGCGTCCCCGTTGTAGTTGTGTCATTTATATTCCCTGTGTCCCGGTCGTCATCCCGGTATACATTCGTTTTTGAATTGGTATATGATAAAATAAATTTTTTAGTTTTTTTTTATTGGTTTTGACCTTTTTTTAGGTTTTTTAGTTTTTTTCTTTTTTCTTTTTAGTTTTTTTTGAAGTTTTTATCTTTTTATTTTTTTTATTTTTATTTATATATTTTTAGTTTTCTTTTTCTCCTTTATTTTTCAGTTTTTTTCCTTTTTTTAGTTTTTTTTCTTTTTAGTTCTTTTAGTTTTTACCTTTTTTAGTTTTTTTTAGTTTTTTAGATGAAAATTTTTTTAGTTTTATTCCTTTTTTTCTTTTCAGTTTTTTATTGGTTTTTACCTTTTTTTTTAGCTTTTTTAGTTTTTTTTCGTTTTTTCTTTTTACTTTTTTTTTTAGTTTTTATCTTTTTTATTTTTTTATTCTTAATTTTTTTTATTAGTTTTTAGTTTTTTTTGTAGTTTTTGCCTTACCCCGGCGTCCCCTTTGTAGTTATGTCCCTGTGTCCCGGTCGTCATTTATATTCCCTGTGTCCCGGTCGTCATTTGTGTCCCGGTGTTCCAGTCTGTGATTTCTCTTTGAGTGTCCCGGGCGTCATTTATATTCCTTGTGTCCCGGTGTCCCGGTCGTCATTTATATCCCCCTGTGCCCCCCGGCGTCCCCATTGTAGTTGTGTCCCTGTGTCCCGGTCGTCATTTATATTCCCTGTGTCCCGGTCGTCATTTGTATCCCGGTGTCCCGGTCTGTATATACATTCGTTTTTTAGTTTTGTTTTTCTCCTTTATTTTTTTCCTTTTTTCTTTTTTTTCTTTTTTAGTTTATTTAGATTTTTAGATTTTTTTTTTTTATATTTATTAATATTTTTTTAGTTTTCTTTTTCTCTTATTTTTCAGTTTTTTCCTTTTTTTAGTTTTTTCTTTTTTAGTTTTTAGTTTTTTTTTGTTTTTTACCTTTTTTTAGTTTTTTAGTTTTTTTAGTTTTTTAGCTTTTTTAGTTTTTTTATTAATATTTTTTTAGTTTTCATTTTCTCTTATTTTTCAGTTTTTTCCTTTTTTTTAGTTTTTTCTTTTTTAGTTTTTAGTTTTTTCTTTATTTTTTACCTTTTTTTAGTTTTTTTAGTTTTTTTAGTTTTTTAGCTTTTTTAGTTTTTTTATTAGTTTTTAGTTTTTTTTTAGTTTTTGCCTTTTTTTAGTTTTTTCAGTTTTTTTTAGTTTTTAGTTTTTTACCTTTTTTTAGTTTTTTTTAGTTTTTTAGCTTTTTTAGGTTTTTTTCTTTTTATTTTTTTTTGTAGTTTTTACCTTTTTTAGTTTTTTTTCTTCTTTTGTATTAGTGTGAAATAATTCAGACGTCATATGCGGACAAACACGACGTCACTCGACAGACAGACAGACAGACATAACCCACAAACAACTTATTTTTATATATATTTATTCATATTTTTTTAGTTTTCTTTTTCTCTTTTATTTTTCAGTTTTTTCCTTTTTTTTAGTTTTTTTCTTTTTTAGTTTTTAGTTTTTTTTTAGTTTTTTACCTTTTATTTAGTTTTTTTTAGTTTTTTTAGTTTTTTAGCTTTTTTAGTTTTTTTTATTAGTTTTTATTTTTTTTTGTAGTTTTTGCCTTTTTTTATTTTTTTAAGTTTTTTTTTAGTTATTAGATTTTTACCTTTTTTTAGTTTTTTTTAGTTTTTTAGCTTTTTTAGTTTTTTTTCTTTTTAGTTTTTTTAGTAGTTTTTACCTTTTTTAGTTTTTTTCTTCTTTTGTATTAGTGTGAAATAATTCAGACGTCATATGCGGACAAACATGACGTCACCTGATCCACAGATCCACAGATCCACAGACAACTTATTTTTATATATATCTATCTATATAAAAATAAGTTGTCTGTCTGTCTGTGGATGGATCAGGTGACGTCACCTGAAAAAACTGGATCAGGTGACGTCAAAACTGAAAAAACTAAAAAAAGGCAAAAACTACAAAAAAACTAAAAACTAATAAAAAAATAAAAAAGCTAAAAAACTAAAAAAACTAAAAAAAGGCAAAAACTACAAAAAAAACTAAAAACTAATAAAAAAAATAAAAAAGCTAAAAAACTAAAAAAACTAAAAAAACTAAAAAAAGGTAAAAAACTAAAAAAACTAAAAACTAAAAAAAACTAAAAAATGGCAAAAACTACAAAAAAAACTAAAAACTAATAAAAAAAGTAAAAAAGCTAAAAAACTAAAAAAACTAAAAAAAGGTAAAAAACTAAAAAAAAATAAAAAATAAAAAAAACTAAAAAAAAGGAAAAAACTGAAAAATAAGCTAAAATAAAGGTAAAAACCAATAAAAAACTAAAAAGAAAAAAAGGAAAAAACTAAAAAAAATTTTCATCTAAAAAACTAAAAAAAACTAAAAAAGGTAAAAACTAAAAGAACTAAAAAAGAAAAAAATAAATGACGAAACTCAAAGAGAAAGCGACCAGGACAAAAGGAATGTTCGATTAGCAATCAACAAAGCACCGGGACACAGGGAGTATAAATGACGACCAGGACATAAGTAAAAAAAAAAAAAACTATCTATATATATAAAAATAAGTTGTCTGTGGATCTGTGGATCGTGGATCAGGTGACGTCACCTGAAAAAACTGGATCAGGTGACGTCAAAACTGAAAAAACTAAAAAAAGGCAAAAACTACAAAAAAAACTAAAAACTAATAAAAAAAATAAAAAAGCTAAAAAACTAAAAAAACTAAAAAAAGGCAAAAACTACAAAAAAAACTAAAAACTAATAAAAAAGCTAAAAAACTAAAAAAACTAAAAAAAGGCAAAAACTACAAAAAAAACTAAAAACCAATAAAAAAAATAAAAAAGCTAAAAAACTAAAAAAACTAAAAAAACTAAAAAAAGGTAAAAAACTAAAAAAACTAAAAACTAAAAAAAACTAAAAAAAAGGAAAAAACTGAAAAATAAGCTAAAATAAAGGTAAAAAACCAATAAAAAACTAAAAAAAAAACTGAAAAAACTAAAAAAAAGGCAAAAACTACAAAAAAAAATAAAAACTAATAAAAAAGTAAAAAAGCTAAAAAACTAAAAAAAACTAAAAAAACTAAAAAAACTAAAAAAAGGTAAAAAACTAAAAAAAATAAAAAATAAAAAAAAACTAAAAAAAAAGGAAAAAACTGAAAAAACTAACATAAAGGTAAAAACCAATAAAAAACTAAAAAGAAAAAAAGGAAAAAACTAAAAAAAATTTTCATCTAAAAAACTAAAAAAAACTAAAAAAGGTAAAAACTAAAAGAACTAAAAAAGAAAAAAATAAATGACGACACTCAAAGAGAAAGCGACCAGGACAAAAGGAATGTTCGATTAGCAATCAACAAAGCACCGGGACACAGGGAGTATAAATGACGACCAGGACATAAGTAAAAAAAAAAATTAACAAAACTAAAAAGAAGGTAAAAACTACAAAAAAACTAAAAAGAAAAAAAAACTAAAAACTAATAAAAAAACTAAAAAAAAAATCTAAAAATCTAAATCTAATAAACTAAAAAAGAAAAAAAAAGGAAAAAAATAAAGGAGAAAAACAAAACTAAAAAACGAATGTATATACAGACCGGTACACCGGGATACAAATGACGACCGGGACACAGGGAATATAAATGACGACCGGGACACAGGGACACAACTACAACGGGGACACCGGGGGAAACAGGGGGATATAAATGACGACCGGGACAAAAAAACTAAAAAGAAAAAAAAACTAAAAACTAATAAAAAAACTAAAAAATCTAAAAATCTAAATAAGCTAAAAAAGAAAAAAAAAGGAAAAAAATAAAGGAGAAAAACAAAACTAAAAAACGAATGTATATACAGACCGGGACACCGGGATACAAATGACGACCGGGACACAGGGAATATAAATGACGACCGGGACACAGGGACACAACTACAACGGGGACACCGGGGGAAACAGGGGGATGTAAATGACGACCGGGACACCGGGACAGGGAATGGTCGATTAGCAATCACCATCAACAAAGCTCAAGGGCAATCATTAGAATCATGAGGTATAGATCTGAATACAGATTGTTTTCCCATGGACCATTATATGTTGCATGTTCAAGAGTCGGTAAACCTGACAATCTATTTATATGCAAAGACAATGGGACAGCAAAGAATGTTGTATATTCGCAAGTTTTACGTAGTTAAAACCATATATATATATATATATATTATATATATATATATATATATATATATATATATATATATATATATATATATATATATATATATATATATATATATATATATATATATATATATCTATCTATATTCACAGGTGGGACATAGGGACACAACTACAATGGCGCGTAACTATTATGGCGCGTAACGACTTACGCGCGCGGGGGGGCTTGGGGGGGGCGCGAAGCGCCCCCACCAACTAGGTGTTGGGGTGGCGCGAAGCGCCACCCCAACAGCTAGTAGATATATAAAAATAAGTTGTCTGTCTGTGGATCTGTCAGGTGACGTCATGTTTCTGTGTCGACTGACGTCATGTTTTCGACTGACGAAATTACAGACCGGGACATCGGGACACAAATGACGACCGGGACATAGGGAATATAAATGACGATCGGGACACTCAAAGAGAAAGCGACCGGGACACAAGAAATGTTCGATTAGCAATCACCATCAACAAAGCACCGGAACACAAATGACGACCAGGACACAGGGAATATAAATGACAACAACTGACGTGTTTGTCAACTGATGAAATTACATACCGGGCCACAAGGACACAAATGATGAACGGGACACAGGGAATATAAATGACGACCGGGAACCTCAAAGAGAAATTACAGACTGGGACACCCGGACACAAATCACGTCCAGGACACAGGGAATATAAATGACGACCGGGACACAGGGACACAACTAAAACGGGGACGCCGGGGGCACAGGCGGGATATATAAATGACGACCGGGACACAGGGATTGTTCGAATAGAAATTACAGACAGGGACACCGGGACACAAATGACGACCGGGACACAGGGAATATAAATGACGACCGGGAACCTCAAAGAGAAATTACAGACTGGGACACCCGGACACAAATCACGACCAGGACACAGGGAATATAAATGACGACCGGGACATAGGGACACAACTACAACGGGGACGCCGGGGGCACAGGCGGGATATATAAATGACGACCGGGACACAGGGATTGTTCGAATAGAAATTACAGACCGGGACACCGGGACACAAATGACGACCGGGACACCGGGACACAGGGAATATAAATGACGACCGGGACACTCAAAGAGAAATTACAAACTGGGACACCGGGACACAAATGACGACCGGGACACAGGGAATATAAATGACGACCGGGAACCTCAAAGAGAAATTACAGACTGGGACACCCGGACACAAATCACGACCAGGACACAGGGAATATAAATGACGACCGGGACATAGGGACACAACTACAACGGGGACACCGGGGGCACAGGCGGGATATATAAATGACGACCGGGACACAGGGATTGTTCGAATAGAAATTACAGACTGGGACACCGGGACACAAATGACGACCGGGACACAGGGAATATAAATGACGACCGGGACACTCAAAGAGAAATTACAAACTGGGACACCGGGACACAAATGACGACCGGGATAAGTTGTCTGTCTGTGGATCTGTCAGGTGACGTCATGTTTCTGTGTCGACTGACGTCATGTTTTCGACTGACGAAATTACAGACCGGGACATCGGGACACAAATGACGACCGGGACATAGGGAATATAAATGACGATCGGGACACTCAAAGAGAAAGCGACCGGGACACAAGAAATGTTCGATTAGCAATCACCATCAACAAAGCACCGGAACACAAATGACGACCAGGACACAGGGAATATAAATGACAACGACTGACGTCATGTTTGTCAACTGATGAAATTACATACCGGGCCACAAGGACACAAATGACGAACGGGACACAGGGAATATAAATGACGACCGGGAACCTCAAAGAGAAATTACAGACTGGGACACCCGGACACAAATCACGTCCAGGACACAGGGAATATAAATGACGACCGGGACACAGGGACACAACTAAAACGGGGACGCCGGGGGCACAGGCGGGATATATAAATGACGACCGTGACACAGGGATTGTTCGAATAGAAATTACAGACAGGGACACCGGGACACAAATGACGACCGGGACACAGGGAATATAAATGACGACCGGGAACCTCAAAGAGAAATTACAGACTGGGACACCCGGACACAAATCACGACCAGGACACAGGGAATATAAATGACGACCGGGACATAGGGACACAACTACAACGGGGACGCCGGGGGCACAGGCGGGATATACAAATGACGACCGGGACACAGGGATTGTTCGAATAGAAATTACAGACCGGGACACCGGGACACAAATGACGACCGGGACACCGGGACACAGGGAATACAAATGACGACCGGGACACTCAAAGAGAAATTACAAACTGGGACACCGGGACACAAATGACGACCGGGACACAGGGAATATCAATGACGACCGGGAACCTCAAAGAGAAATTACAGACTGGGACACCCGGACACAAATCACGACCAGGACACAGGGAATATAAATGACGACCGGGACATAGGGACACAACTACAACGGGGACACCGGGGGCACAGGCGGGATATATAAATGACGACCGGGACACAGGGATTGTTCGAATAGAAATTACAGACTGGGACACCG
>NW_027063242.1:0-40202 GCF_032884065.1 Artemia franciscana | reverse complement strand
TTTGCTCAGTCATAAACGGCTCTTATTTATTCCAAAGCTTGTATCTGGAATATGACTTCGCCACTCAAATATGACAATGCTGCCATCTATGTGCTTTAATATCTAAACTAAGACAAATGAAATTGACTGTTAGTGAGAATAAAAGCTCGTCCATGACTTTTTCCTTCCTAAATACTAATAGATAAGCTTCAAATACTTCCATGCTACCAAGACGAAAATAGTAGAAATAATTCGACTGCTCTTGGATGCGGATTTAGGACGGAATCCAAACATCAACTGCCTGACTATATATGTGTCAGAACCCCCTTCTAAAATATAATTAGTCTGTTCTGATTCCTCAGCAACGTGCTCAAAATTATGCTCTAAAAGATATTTTCTCGCTTCCTCGTCTTTACCCGGCTAATTGTCTTTAAAATGGTGCAGGTATTAAACCGTTAAAGTTCAGGGAGATCAAAATAAAAATATTTTTCAACTAATAATTATTATTCGCAAGCTGGCTGCAATAAAGTGAAAATAAGAAAGCTGAATACAATTAAAACATCGCTAAGTAGTTGTGTTTTCACATTTCAGTTCGGAAGTTGTATTAAAAACGCAAAATTTTGATTTACTGAGAACTCAGATTGGTCAAAATTAGTTGATAAATACTAAAAAGCATCAAAACCTGCGGTAAAAAGCAACAAAGTAGAAATGACAATGAACAAAACCATTTGAAATAAAATTTCATGTAAAATATGGCCGACTGAAATAAAGGCTCGTATTTGAGGGTCCTAATAATGTCCCTTAAACTGTCAAAATTCTAAAAAAATTCCCTTGCGATTTCTTACTTTTTAGTAAAAATTTTAGTATTTTTTCAAAATTGCGCATTCACCCCTCCCCTCCTCAAATCAAAATCCTGTTGATATGCATGCCAGTTTGATGTCAAAAGGCATACACAATTTTTATTTGTGATATCACAGTTCAAAACATTAAGTTAATTCAGAAAGAAAACACATTTACAAACGTACAACATCTGTTTAATTCGCCTTTGGACTGAAATGTAATTAGTTGCGCTTATACTACATTTCTGTTTAGAACCTAGTCCAAAACTAAATTCTTGTCAAAATAGAATTCCAAAAAACGACCATATAAAAGTAAGGTGCAGAAGGAGTAACCATAGAATAAAACTCTTTGGCATGAAATCTAAAGCAAAGAGTCATTAGGAGAAAAAGATAAATAATTAAATATGAAAAAAAAAAAAACAACAACAAACTAACCTAGTTCCGATTTGGTTGGTTTTTGTTTAGCTCCACTTATCTTCTGAGCAAGTTTCTTGTCTTTAGCACAATCTATGAACCTTCCAGCAAGCTTGGGAAAAGACTGATTGGCAATTTTCATATATTGACGTTGTAGACAGAGTGCTTGAACCAAAAGACGCGAAGGAGCCCTAAATTCTTCCACAAAAACCTATAATAAACAGAAAGTTAGCTATTACTTTAAAAGAAAAAAATATTTGTTTTCTTAATTAACTTAGTTATGGTCTGCAACAGTTTGACCATCTCTCAACTGTGCCAACAAATGAACCCGCACCACATCTATCTTCTTTTGAACCTTCTTCAAACAAGCAGGAGGAAAAGGAGAAAATTACAGTAGACAGATAAGGCCTGCAATAATAATTTTAGTATTTTTTGTAATCTCAGTTATGGTCTGCAACAGTTTAACCATCTTTCAACTATGCCAACAAATACACCCGCACCATACCTATATTGTTTTCACCCTTCTTCAAACAAGTGGAAGGAGAAGGCAAAAATTACAGTAGACTGATATGGCCTGCGATGATAATTTTAAGTATTTTTTATAATCTCAGTTATGGTCTGCAACAGTTTGACCATCTATCAACTGTACCAACAAATACACCCGCACCATATGGACACCGGTTCAAGTTCATTTTTTCAAGTTCATTTATTTAATAATCGCACATACATGTATATATATATGTTGAACTGACACAGAATGCCCCTTACTGATACTTTGTCAAACATAGTCATATATTTCAAAATAATGTTCAATCATCATACAAAATAAAAGGATTGTCTATATTTTTCAAAACATTAATGTCATTATTCCCAAAAAACAAGCCTGTCTAATAGTTACCATGTAATAAGAGACAAAGTGCTGTGTAATATTTTTACATACATGTAAACATAGTCATATATTTCAAAATAATGTTCAATCATCACACTAAATAAAAGGATTGCCTATATTTTTCAAAACATTAATGTCATTATTCCCAAAAAAACAAGCCTGTCTAATAGTTACCATGTAATAAAAGACAAAGTGCTGAGTTAAAAACTTCTGACGGCAACACACAATATCTCAAAGTGATGACTGACAAAAAGCAAGACTGTGAATTGTCACCTATTCTCTTCAGCCTAGTCAAAGACAACATCTAAGTCAGGGGAATTAAAATCAAATCTGAATTGCAGGAAAGCTTCTCCAGGATGTCAATTTTGTCAACTATGTTTGCACATACCCCCCCCCCCAAAGGTCAGAATTTTCTGAACAAACTCTGGAAGAAAGCAGAACAATCTGGATTACATATCTACATTCCAAAGTCTAAAACTATATAAATAAGAAAATTCACCCATGGGAATCCAATTAAGAGATAAAGGCACAAACATGACAAACTTCAAGTAATTAGAAAGTACAGTAGCTTCCCATTGTGACTAAAAAAAAAACTATGCATCAGAATAGCCAAAGCCAAAGCAGTATTACAGATTTTAACCAATCTGAAAATCAACAGTATACTCACAGAACTTGAAGCCCCAACTGTTACTGAGCAAAATTTTTTTTTTCTGTTTTCAGTTGATCAATAGAATGCATAAAGCTAATTGTAGAACAGGAGAAACCCTGTTTGAAAATAACTGTCTTTGCTGGAACATCTGGCAAGATCATGTCAGCAATGACAAGATCTGTAGTTGCACATAACAAAAAAATTGTCTCTGTGGTGAGGCAATGAGGATGCCATTACCTTGGACATATTCTTTGTCTGCCAGATAAACAATGCTAGTCCACTGGGAGGAGTATTTGAGAGGTAGTGCTATAGCATTGCCTATGGTAAAGGTCATATGGTTGCAATTTTTTCTCCCAGAGGTACTTCATACAAAAGGGATTGTTATATAAAATTCACAGGGGGCTCATTTGATTGAAAATTGAGTTCTAGTGCCACTAGTAAGAGTCAAAAGTGATTGGAGGGCAACTAGCCATCCTAACCATGCTATTTCCCCCCAAATATATCAGATCTACCCTCCTTGTGCCCTTTTTTCAAAAACCCATCTGACAAACATTTTGAGATAATCATTTTGTTAAAACTACTTTGCACATCAGAAAAATAAAACTTCTGGGTTAAGACAGTTCCCCAGGGCCAGGGGGACCAGAATAGCCCTAGCCAACACAGTGCTCCTCCACAGACAGGAGCATTTAAACAAGAAATGCCAGTTTTCAGGAAAACAAAATACAGTCATGCATAGAAAAAACACTGTATCAGATGCACAAACATATCTAATATTTCATAAAAATATTGTAGCTAATTCTTAGAAATGAAAAATATAGAAAATTTTATGTACACAATTATTGCTCAATTAATGAAATAGAAACAATAGCATGGACAGCATCTTTGAAAGAGATGCAAATAAATTTTGTTTATAAATCTTCACATAAGGGTAAAATTATAATAGCTGTGCCAGCCAGAAGCAACTTATAATCAAATATTTACTTTATGCCAAGGAAATTTAAAGATGTAAAACAAATCCAAGGCAGTGACTAGTACTTCCACAGCTCACTTGCTAAAACTGTTAAGATAGGGGAAGACAGGATTAATATAGATTGGCTAAAGCTAAAAATAAATCTTCTTTCTGTTCCTCACCCCCTCTTGCCAGCAAATTAAATTAAACAGATTACACATTTAATTTGCCTATTAACTAGGTGATGGAACAAATTTCAACCCTAGAGAGGTAGAATCTGAGAAGCAAGATTATAAAGAACTAGTCATGTTGATATAAAGGTTGACTTATTATAATGCATCTTTTAATAATAAGCAATACACCTCTGATTTGTAAAACAACATTTTACTTGTAATATATAACATAAAGTAGTTTATTTCTATTCCCTTTTAGGCCTAATAGTATCATACATTACTTTCCATTTTTGAAAACCATTTTTATAAGTTATACTGCATGTCTCTTCTTCAGCACACATTTTAACACTAACACAAACCATTTTCCTGACAAAAAGGGGAAGACTGAGAAATGATTATCCTATTCATATGAATACAAAGGATGCAAGACATTAGAGACCTGTCTCTAAAAGACAAAATAGTTATTGACTCCTACCCTGATACATGATATGCAATTCTGTAGAAGCAGCATAAGGCAAAACAAGAGGAAGTAGGATGTGACCAAAAACCATCTTTAGAACTGGGTTATAACATATTTATAGTCATTCCAATAACAGGGTTTGCAGTCCCCCCTAGGAAAAGTAAATACTAATTACTCAAAAACATTTAAATATAATTTATTGGCTCCTCTGCTGTATGGGTCTACAGGCTAAAGTATATCCAAGGAAGGTATTTTAAAGTACCCACATCTACTCCTTCCCCCTCTAGAGACACTGAGATTTGCCTAAATGACAGGTCAATACCTATTGAAATTTTGTACCTAAATTTTCAACTACCAGTTGCTTTTTCTCTGCCTTTAGTTCTGAAAATGCAATTTCTGTTATTTCAGTAGAATTCTGAGCCATATCAATATTTTTTTCAAAATTTAGGAAATGTATTAGCATATCTTTAAACCCTTATAAATGGGATTGAGCAATGTGAAGCTGAAAACAATTTTGTTGTACTTCATTCAAGCAGAAGATCTATTTTGCAAGGTTTCACTTTTATAACACATAGGCTATATTTTTAAAGGTCATCAAAGGTTAGGACCCTCTAGAGGGAAAGAGTGGAGTTAGGTAGCCTACTTCAAAATACTTTCCTGGGACAAAATTTGGCCTGTAAACCCATCCCTGAAAGTTTCATTTGGTAAAACTCTAGTTAATTGACTTCTTGCTATCTTGGAAAAGGTTTAGGTTAGGAAAATGAAACTTTCAGAGATAGGTCTGCAGGCTAAATTATGTCCTGGGAAGGTATTCTAAAGTACCCACCTCAACTCCTTCTCCCTCTAGAGGGCCCTGAAATTTGCCAACATGACTGGTCTATACCAATTGAAATTTTGACAAAACAACATTTTACCTTAATTTTCAGTTACTAGTTCCTTTTTCTCTGCCTTAAGTTATGAAAATGCAATTCTGTTATTTGAGTAGAATTCTGAGCCATATCAATGTTCTTTTTTTCAAAATTTAGGAAATTTAATTGCATATCTTTAAAACCTTACAAAAAAGAATTGAGCTAAGTCATGAAGCTGAAAATAATTTTGTTGTACTTCAATTAAGCAGAAGATCTATTTTGAAGGGTTTCAATTTTATAGCACACATATTTTTAAAGGTCATCAAAAGTCAGGGCCCTCTAGAGAGAGGAGTGGAGGTAGTTGCTTCAAAATACTTTCCAAGGATATACTTTAATTGGAAGATTCATCCCTGAAAGTTTCATTTTCTTAACCTAAACCCTTTCTGAGATAGCAAGAAGTCAATCAACTAGAATTTTACCTTCCAACCTAACCCCTTTCCAAGATAGCAAGAAATAACTAAACTAGAATTTTACCTTGATACTTATTACACCTTAAATATGAATCTATAATAAACAATGAGTTTGAAAGTTTGATGTCAATGATTTGACCCATATAGGGACCAAAAAACTGAAGAGAAATTTATTATTTTCAAGGATATATCAAGCACTTAAAACAAAATGTTAAAAGCCTTCTATTTTACTTGATCGAAAACAATAAATTTGGATTCAGTACGAAACGCAGGGTATATATTTGCACATTAATTGGGTGGAGTCTGACCTCTGTTAATATAGGCTAATCATACACACCAAAGGCCTGCAGCTTCTGTTAGCCTAGTTTTCCATTAGAACAAGTCGACTATACATCTATAGAAGTTACAAAAAACTTTATACTTACCAATTTTATTGATTTGTACTAGTTCTCAGCCAGCCAAAGGGCTGGCTGAAACGTCAGCCCAAGTGCAGACAAAATGTCGGATAGCTTGATGATGGTGATAGAGGGAATAACCGACCAGCGTTGCAACGTTTTCTGTCTATGAATATGTTCCCTGAGTATCGTAAATATCACACTTAAGCCCTGTCTTAATTGATGTATCGGCTTGCCTTTAGTTGGTAGATTAAATAAGGCATCGCTTGTTGACTTAAATATAAAGAATTGTCAATTCATTCATATCAGCAAAATGAATCCTTGTCAATTCTATTTTCTTTGAAGCCATCCAATCCTCTTTGTAAATAACGAGTGAAATTTTTTATTCACAGTGAACTAAATTTCAGCACCCATGCTAAGAAATCTGTTGCTAGTTAAGTATAACCTTTACAAATCGATCTCCAAAAGCTATAAGCCTTCCGTGTGATGGACTTGTTGGTTTTAAGCTCGAAGATATAATTTTTATATCCTCCCTTTATTAAAAAAAGCATACAACAGTTTTGAAAGACGTGCCACCAAACTTATATCCAGGGGGTGGAAGCTTTTCTACCCTTGAAGACTATCTATAATAACCCACCAGCCAATAATAACCGATTAGCTATGCAAGAAACGGACAATCAAGATAAACTAATAGTTTCCCCATTGCTGAATTTTGTTCAAAGGAGTTTTAACACGGGAATTAATAAAGATGACATTATACGTTATGATTCGGCCTCTTTTGATAGCACTGAAATTTTCAAAGTGAAGTAAGAATTTAGCAAAAGTATGGGTACCCTATTTTCCAGAAGTGGCTTACTCTCACCTTTCATCTAAAGGTAATACGTGTGAGCAACTTCTTTATGTCGTTTCGACTCAGTTGGCTTGTTACATTGAATACTTTCCTAAGCTTTCATCAGCTGCGATGGTGAATTCTATAGTCTCTGATGGCGTTACTGTTGCAATAAACAAGTTACCTGCTGAAGTGAAAAATCCAGCAAGGTGTAATAAGTTACTTGATAGCCTTTCTGGTCATGATTCAATGACTAGTGTTTAGGCAAATCGGGAAAAATTAGTGATTAAGCAGGATAAAACCGTCTCCAAATGTCTCTGTAATGTCCTACAGAACATATTGGAAAACGCTACAACAAAAGTCACCCCTTGAAAGTAGTTTTGCTTGCTGTCTATTTCGACACTTACTTTGATGTTTTTCTTTTTAAAGAATGGCCAAGAGTCGAAGAGACTGTGAGGTTCAGGAACTCTCGTGCTTTAAAGCAAAGTTTTGCTTATGCTCAATCGCTGGAGCTGTTACTAAGAGATGGTGTGAAAGTCAAAAAATTTTTGTCTACAAGTGACAATCATTACAATTATGGGTGGCATAGATAAAGTGAAAAAAATCATTGAAATTACAATCTAAGATATCACAGCAATGGATTTATTGTTGCTATCCGATTTTATTTATTGGAATTTTTTGAGTATATATAGGTTAGAAAAGCTATAATAGTGAACAAAAATGTTGCATAGCTGTAAGAAATATATTGTGGCAACAAATTTATTTTCCATAAAAGAGAAGAAAGAGGAAACAAAGAAGGGATTTACATTTATATTATCTCAGAATAGAACAATCATCACAGGATAAAAGAAAAAAAAAGAATTAGACAAGAAGTAGAGTAATTTTTTTTTTTGAATAATATACCTATCTATAAAAAACCCTCTTTCAATGATGATTTTCGGCAATATTTAAGAATACTTGTGCAGGACACCCCTAGTTTTTCATTAAAATTCTGTAGAGTTCTTTTGTAGCATAGTTGAGGTTCTTCTATAGTATTTTCATTAGCGTTTCTATCTTGGAAATTTGCTCTGGCCTTCAAAACAGAACTTAGAGATACCCATAAAAAAACAACAAGTATTCCAGCTTTGAACACGTCTCCGTCTACCCGATTCTATCACCAACATAAAAGCACTGTTTACACAAATACGATGCTATTTCAAAAAGAAAAAATCAATCAAATTAAAATTATGCTTTCTTTTCAGCATAAAGAAGACACAATTTTAAAAATTACGAGCATAAATGCACTCCTGTAAGTAATCAAACTGAAAGAATCGATTTGCCAATTAACTGCACTATAATTATATTTGAAGTAAGAGACTATTTATTTATTTTATAATTATTAATCTATTAATTTAGCAGTATAGATTAAAGAGTGCAAAGATACTACACTTCTTTTTCTAAGGTAAAAAACAATGACGAATTCTAGGATTAGGATTATGAGCAAGATTGTCCTTCCAATTTATTCAATATTTTTATCTAGGTCTCTTCTATAAAACCTAACTCTAAGAACGTGAAGTAGTAAGTATATGATAAGCTATAAGAAAACGATATAATAAAGTTCTACTTAAACAAGTTTTTCAATTATTATTAAAATAAAGGAAAAATAAAATGTCCTGGATTCTTTATTTTTACTGTTCGTTGAATCTAAAAGCGGTTTCTTAGCTTAGGAAGGCCATACAATGAACAAAAGGAGCATACAGGCCATACAAGGAGCAAAAGGAACATACAGGCCATATTAGGATCAAAAGGAGCAAACAGGTCATAAAGGAGTAAAAGAGCTTGGATGAGCAGTAAATTCTTTTAGTGAGGGGAGAGCAAAAAAGATAATCTATTCCAAAAATGTAAGGAGTTCTATTTCTTTAAAAATTTGAGAAGGGGAGAGAAAGGAGCAAAAACAATAATTTTACGGATAATTTAATGAATTTAAGATTGAAAACCCTTGATTTTTATTTGAATTTTACAATTACTTGATGCCTGTTATGTTGCAACGACTTTTTATGTAAAAATAAACGCCATTACACAAAAAGACGGCAACAGCAAACAGTTTTCCACAGAGTTCGTTATAAATTACTGGTCAGCTCTAAAATTCAACATAGAAAAGGAAAAGGACGTCAATCGATTGGACATAAAAGACAAGGAAAGAAGTGATAAAAAAGAAAAAAAGAACAGCTCTAAAACTTAAAACCGACCCTATATATAGAGGACAAACTTAAAATCTGCGTTTGTTTTAGCCATCCTTCGTTTTTAGTTCTACTATGATGTCCTCACTAGAGGATCATTGGTTGATACTAAACAAGAATGGAGGACATTTGATCTGCAAAAAAAAAAAAAAAAAATGTCATTAGTCATTCGCTTGGACGGTGAAAGACTAGAAAAGAATTTTAGCAAAGTAGGATCAAAAATTATCTCGATTCCACAGAGTTCAGTAGGAATTACTTCTCAGCTCTAAAATTCAACCTAGAAAAGAAGCTCATTTTGGCCATCCTTCGTTTTTAGTACTGCTAAGATGTCCTCGCTTTTATGCTTATGATGTGTTTTATTTTGTTATTCTAAAAATATAGTTTTAACTGAAAAAACGCCTTACAAGCCATAGCCAGATAGATTAGTAACTACAGATACAATTTCAATCAACCACATAGAATGTCAATCACGACAAAAATGGAAAGGATGCCTACTTGAAACCTTAGAAAATTTGCCTGATTTCGAACAAGGAGGGAAACAACCTTAAAGCATCATGTGATCCTTATAAGAATCACACCATCAGACCCAGGGTATCAGAGAACACATCTTGTAAAGGTTTCAAACTCTTATATACAAAAATGTGATTTATTTCCCGTAGAAAGATTAAATGTTTTTACTGATTTTTTTTTACGGATCAACAAACAAATAAACACGCATCCGTGATCCGCCTTCTGGCAAAAAATACAAAATTCTACATTTTTGTAGATAAGAGCTTGAAACTTCTACAATAGGGCTCTCTAATACACTGAATCTTGTGGTGTGATTTTCGGTAAGATTCTATAGCTTTTAGAGTTTTTTTTTGCCTATTTTCTAAAATAAGGCAAATTTTCTCAGGCTCGTAACTTATGATGGGTAAGACTAATCTTGATTAAATTTATATATTTAAAATCAGCATTAAAATGCAGTTCTTTTGATGAAGCTATTGATATCAAAATTCCATTTTTTTAAGTTTTGCTTACTATTGAGCCGGGTCGCTCCTTACTACAGTTCGTTACCACGATCTGTTTGAAAGGTTCATAGATAAGTGTTTCTGAGAGGCTAAGGGCGGAGGTAGTTACTTTTACAACTCAACTAGTATTCAGGAGTATGCACACAAGATTTGTCGGCCTGTAAGCTTATAGTTAGGCAAAAGCGGAAGTGACGAAACACTACAAAAAGTATAAGTGCAAACTTTTACACCAGGGATACCAAAAAAACTGCTAAGACTAATATTATCACGTTAGCCTGAAAATCCCAAAGAGGCTATAAGTTTAGCAGAAACGGAAGCGAAAATTGATGAAGTTATGACAAACATTTCATCAGATGTCAATAAATAACACAGTAAACATATATTACTTTAACCATGGAAGAGGGCAAAAACGTCTCAAATTTGGGGAGACAGATCGTGAACCTAAGAGGCACGAAGGGGGCCAAGGGTCATCCCCGAGGAAATGGCCGACCGATTCCACGACCTTGAGTCCTTAGCGGCATGGAACTATAGAAAATATGGGTGTCCACCACCACGGACAGTATGATAATCAATAATGATAGGTAAAAGACATATAAAAGTAATTATACACTCCGTAGAGGTCAGAAGACTAACGGACAATATAGAAAAGATTTCGTTGGCATTATTGTAGCAAAGCAAATCACCATGCGACAATTTTTGGCATAGAGCCAGAACATAAGGAAGGGCCAGCATATAAAACGAGACACCAGTTCGGAAAACTGAGTGGTACAAATTTAAATAATGATTTACTATAATGGTTAATGATAATGATTTAATAATGATTAATGATAATAATGATTTACCGATTTTACGCTGCTTTAAAATTGAGTGTTTCCAAAACATACCGTGTTTACTTGATACAGGTGCGTCAAAACGTTAATTGGAAAGAGGGTTCTTAAGAGGTTTCCTTCTATTGTACAAAATCTCTGTTTCTGTTAAGCTGTTATTAAGCTGTTAAGTTTCTGTTAAGCTACATTATCACAGATGCTATATATGCTAGAGTGTATAGATATTCAAAGATTACTTATCTAGATGCTCCCAACCAACTTTTACCCAAGTAATCATTTATTGTCGTTTCAAAAGAATACCGTTTGAAAAAAAAAATGAAAATAGGTATTAAAAAAAAAGAAAGTGAAAAGTGTTGAAAGTCTAAGTAAAATAAGCCAAATTTCCAAATTATTCACTCACCATAAAAGACGTTCAAAAATTTCTTGTGAGTAGCTAGGGTGTCAAATCATGCAAATAGAAGGGAGGAGGTAAAATATATTATCAAAAACCTAGGTGGGGCAAAATTTATTATATAAAACATTGGGAGGGGGTAGACAACTATGCTGTACCCTTTTCTCACAGAACTGAAAATATTTTGGTTGATAAAACCACTTTATCAAACTACCAAACTTTGACAACAAAGCAAAATGAAATAATATTATAATGTGCCCCTAAAAAAATAATGTTTTAAATCTATTAAGAGCAAAATTTCACTGTTATTTTATATTAAATTTTGTAATAAGTACAAAAGATAATATTTGTAATTCAGTTCAGTTCCTTTCTTTATTACAACAAATAATTACAATAGCACTATAGGCTCCATGACCCATAGTAGGGGGGCTAAATAACACAAAATTTAAACAAATAAACAAAAGAATTCACTTCATTAAGTTTATACAATAATAAAAAAACTCAAGCAACAAGGGAAGACCCCACTCCCTGATCGATCCCAACATTTAAAACCTATCGATCCTTTAACCCCACCCAGTGTATAGGGCAAAAACAGCTACTATCCATCCCAAAAAATTGCTGCCCCATGATGCCTTGTTGAAAAGTATTTCCCTTGTTGAAATAAGGAATAACCCTTATTTCTTAAATAGGAAATAGAAATAAGGAATAGAAGAAACAGAAATAGGAAAAATAAGAACATCCAGTTCTGGAAGATGACGAATCCTATACCTCATTACATAATAATATTTTCCTATACCATATTACATGAATAAAACGTCAAAGTTGACGTCTAAGAGAATTTCTCCGTGACCAAAAGAGGAAATGGTAAGAGAAAATGAGAGCGATAAGCAACGCTATCTAGCTAAAAAAAATCAACATCATACGAGTTTCATCAAAATACTTATTTTTTATAAGTAGTCTTTTCGTTTTGCCTTAACCTTGATCAAGGATGATGGAGATATTTCTCCAAAAAATAGACCCATCTGTGCCGCATTTTTTCTTTAACTAACATAGTCCTTCCCAAATTTACTTCTTCAACCACCCCTTTTCATGAAAAAATATAACTCAGGGCCCCTCTGCGGATTATTTATTTTCAAATTTTAATAGCAAATAAACAGAAAAGAGTAAAAAATAATAAATCTAACTTTTTCGTAAATCATACTAAAGAAAGGAAGAAATTAGAAAAACTGATGCTATTACTGAAACAATTTTTATTATAAAGTATAACAAAGTGACAAAATTATCTACAATGAGATTTGTTTTTCGACAAAATCTTTAAACTAGCTGTCGAGCTTAGAATAGAAAAATAATGCAAAACAGTTCAAATATGCAAAATCGTCTCATTGAGGAAGATGAAACTTGTTTGCTGCTAATTTAGTTAGCCTTGGGGCAATAGTAGTCTTATGACACCTAACAGAAAATAAAATATAACTACAAAAACAAACAAGAAGCGTTTTCTCACCTCATCAGAAATTATTAGACCATTATAAACATGAAAATATAAATCTCAAATTTGTAATTTCATATGCTTAATAAGATTTATTATTTAAATCTGTATTGTTTAGGATAAAACTAATTTATTCATTTGGTTGCATATTATTTTTTTGGCTTAGACAAGGTGTGAAAAATAGCAACAGACAAAAGTGCTATAATAAAGATATGATGGAAATTGTAAGACGAATTTAGGTTGAGGAACAGGGGAGTCTGAAGTTATTATTATCTCACCATTATTTACTTTTAAAATACCAAGACATTTCTTAAAATAAACTAATAGTTTTAAAGGGAAATGAAAAAATAAAAAAGGCTTAAACAATGAATAAAACGCATCATAATTATGATTGAAAAACTAGGCTTTTTTAAAATCTAAACTTTAATTTATGATTTTTTATGGGATAGCCAATGAAGTGCATTTTATGGTAAAAATCAAATGAAAAAAAAAAGTTTTTTCCACTGAAAGTAAGGAGCAACAACAAATACTATGCGTAAACAATAAGTAAATATTATGACTATCTCAAAATTTTTTACGACGATTTTGGGAACAAGTAGCGGGGAGATGGGCTAGTCGCCCTTCAATTCATTTGCTCACTTGAAAAGGGTACTAGAACGTTCAACATTCGCTCGAATGAGCCCTCTTCCAATATTTTAGGACCACTGGGTGAATACGATTACCCCAGGGGAAAACAAACAAACCCCCCAAAAAAAACTAAACACGCATCCGTGATTTTCTTCTGCCAAAAATACAAAGTTCCACATTTTTGAAACAGGAGCTTGAAACCTATGCATTAAGGGTGTCTGATACGCTGAATCAGACAGTGTGACTGTGTTGCGAGAGCAACACTTTGGTTCTGTCCCGGTTTTCTTTTTTTTTTCCTATGCCGCCGATCTCAGCTTATTCCTGGAAACTGGTAAGAGTCTAACCTGTGCGGTTTTTACGGAAAGTGTGGACCTCAGGCCAGAATGATGAATATGACATTACATTTTGGGAAGCTCTATAGAACTCTCGCCTAGGGCCAAAATGGATGGTTTTTGCTTCTCCACGAGCCAGAGCTTATGGTGTGCGAAGTAAAGTAGAGTTATATAGTCTATGCCAGAGAGGAATATCTGAAGTTGTACAGCCAAGCTTTCGATTCATCAAAGCATGTTTCTGCTTTCAAGTGAAAAGCTCTGTTCTAGCAGGCAAGCAGGCAGGCACCACTTTCAAATTGAAGATTGACTAAAATCTATAAGTGTTAAATATATGCTGCAGTTACCCGGCCCCACAGCCAATATATCTTCTTTGAGTGATAAATAGAAAAATTTACAGAAGTTAAAATGTGGCATTTTCAAACGGGTCCGAAAGTGCTGCCATCGATTATTTTTACCCATTTCTGGTCGTGATTTCAGCTGAGTTTATCATTCGTTTTTTTTGGACTTGGGATTGGCGTAGAGAAATGTTATCAGATGTGCCTAATAAACTTTAAAAGTTCTCTCATTGCTAAAGAAATTGCAGTTTATCCTTATCTCCTTTCTAAGTTGAGAAAAGTTGAAAGTTAAGTCTAAGTTGAGTTGACGTTAGAAAGTTGGCCTACGGCAAAAAAAAAAATCAACTTTTGAACTAAGACAGATCGAATATTTTTTCGACGGCAATCGATAGCTCTTGATGAACTGATCAAAGTATATGGCATTCATTTTTTGGTACAAACATTCCTTCATGAGGTACACCAGTTTGAAAGTTTTAAGGGGTTGACAGCTTCAGTAGTAAGGTAGAAATTGAAACGAAATCTAGGCCGATACAAATTGTGAGACATATAGAGGACTCGTCACCAACAGGCGGCTGATAGGTAATAATCACCTTCGGCAAAGAGGGGCTAGCAACTTTTGCTAGTTGGTGTGTTTATTATTTACTTCCAGTGTATTGGATGGTAAAACCAATTTGGTTCCAGTGGTAAGACATGTAGGGGACTTGTAGGTAATAATCTGCTGTTAGGCTACAGTCAACTTCAGCGATGAGGGGTTTGCAACTATACTAGATGGTGTACCCATTTATTTGTTTTCGTTGAACTTGATGCCTATTATGGGAAAGGGACCTGTAAGTAAGAATCTGTTCACTTTGGGCTAGAAATTTGTGCACATTGGTGCACATTGTATTCGATCTCTTTAATTCTGACAGAATTAAGTGTTTACGCAATCGGGTACAAACGATAACGTAAAATAATGAGGTAAATTCGTAATAATTAGTGTCACCTATGGTATTTTAATCCTGAAAAGTTACGGATAGCTTTATAATATCAAATAGATTATATAAGATATTGTTCCAAGTTTTCATCAGTCACGATGTCTACGATTGAAAAGGATAAAGTTCAACTCGCTGCAAAGTCAATTTAGTCCCTTCTTCCGCTACTATTGTTGTTTTTTTCAACGCTGAGGAATAGGCTTTGATAATGTGATTACTGATCGATAGCGAAGAAACAAAACCAAAGTGTAGCTCTCGCAACACTTAAGTCGGCAAAGCCGGACAAAGGCCGCTGCAACACTTCACGTTGCCCGGGCAACGTAGGTCTAGTTTTTATTAAGATCTATCGATTTTTAGGGACTGTTTTATTCTTTTTTTCGACAATCAAGAAAATATTCTCAGACTCGTAACCTTTGATCGATAAGACTAAACTTAATGAAATTTCTTATATTTGAAATCAGCATAAAAGTTTGTTTCTTTTGATATATATTTTTGTATCAAAATCCGTTTTTATATAAACGTTATTTCGAGTTTTAGTTACTATTCAGCCGATTCTATGATTTTTAAATGAAGTGTATTTTATGGTGGAAATAACGGTTTTTAGCAGTTCTTAGCCATTGTGAGATGGTCAGAACCCTAACTTAAGGGCTTAGAAATCTATTTTTAGGTACGTTTTGTTTAGAATGTATTATATGGTAGAAATAAAACATTTAGTATTCATTAGTCATTACGAGACACCCTGACCCTCTAAATTAACCGCCGATAAAGATATTTGTAAATACGATTTGTTAAAAATGAATTGTATTTTATGTTAAAAATGAAGTTTTTTTTTAGCAATACTTGGCCATTATGAAATAGCCAGACCCCTAAATTAATGGCAAATAAACTTATTTGTAAATACTATTTGTTTAAGATGAAGTGTAATTTATGGTAGAAATTACGATTTTTAACTGTTCTTAGCTATTATGAGATAGCCAGGTCCCA
Source organism: Artemia franciscana (assembly GCF_032884065.1). Lineage (NCBI taxonomy): Eukaryota > Metazoa > Arthropoda > Branchiopoda > Anostraca > Artemiidae > Artemia > Artemia franciscana. The sequence continues at coordinate 24,126 of NW_027063242.1, read as the reverse complement.
TAATTAAGAGCTTATAAACCTGTTTGTATATTTGATTCATTCAGAAGAGAGTATATTTTATGAAAGAAATAAAAAAACTTAGATGTCCTTGGCTATTACTATATAGAAAGACCCCTAAATTACGGGTCTATAAACTTATTTGTAAGTACAATTGTATAATTGAAGTGTTTTTTCTGGTAGAAATAACAATTTTTTAGCAGTCCTTGGCTAATACGAGATAGCCAGGCCCATTAGTTAAAGGCCTATATACTTATTTGTAAGTATGATTTATTTACAGTAAAGTATATTTAAGGTAAAAAATAAAGATTTTTAGCCGTCCTTAGCCATTAAGAAATAGCCAGGTCCATAAATTGAGGGCCAATAAACTTATTGTGTTGCGAGAGCAACATTTTGGTTTTGTCGTGGTTTCCTTGCACCCCGATTTCAGCTTATTCCTAGAAAGTGGTAAGGGTCTAACCTCTGCGGTTTTTACGGAAAGTGTGGACCTTAGGCCGGATTGATGAATATGACTTTACATTTTGGAAAGCTTCGTAGAACTCTTGCCTGGGGCCAAAAAGAATGGTTTTTGCTTGTCCTTGAGCCAGAGCCTATAGTGTGTGAAGTGAAGAGGAGTTGTATAGCCTATGTCAAAGAAAACTATCTGAAGTTATGCAGTCAAGCTTTCGTTTCATCAAACCATGTTTCTGCTTTCGAGTGGAAAGCTCCGTTCTAGCAGGCAAGCAGGCAGGCACCAGTTTCATATTGAAGATGGACTAAAATCTATAAGTGTTAAATATATGCGACAGTTACCCTGCCCCACAGCCAATATATCTTCTTTGAGTGATAAATAGAAAAATTTACAGAAACAAAAAAGCTGGCATTTTCCACGGGTCCGAAAGTGCTGCCATCTATTGTTTCTACCCATTTCTGTTCGTGATTTCAGCTGAGTTTATCATTCGGTTTTTCGCACTTGGGATTGCGGTAGAGAAATGGTATCAGATGTGCCTCTTAAACTTTAAAATTTCTCTCATTGCTAAAGAAATTAGAGTTTATCATTTGCTCCTTTCTAAGTGATGACGTTAGAAACTTAGCCTACGGCAAAAAAGTCAACTTTTGAACTAAGACAGATAGATTTTTTTTTCGACGGCAGTCGATAGCTTTTGATGAGCTGATCAAAGTATATCTCATCCATTTTTTTGTACAAAAATTCCTTCATGAGATATACCAGTTTGAAAGTTTAAAGGGGTTGACGACATTAGTAGTAAGGTACACACTGAAACCGAAAGTAGGCCCATGCTGTTTGTGAGACATATACGGGAGTTGTAAGCAACAGTCGGCTGTTAGCTCATAATCATCCTCGGCAATGAGGGGTTACTAGTTGGTGTACCTATTTTTTGTTTCCGTTGTATTTGATGGTAAGACCAATTTGGTTCCAGTGGTAAGACATGTAGGGGACTTGTAAGTAATAATCGGCTGTAAGGCTACAATCACCTTTAGCAATGAGGAGTTTGCAACTTTTTCGAGTTGGTGTACCTAGTATGCATTTTAGCATCCTTACAGATTAACAACTTCAGCGTTTAGTCGCAGCGGGGAAACAAAACCAAAGTGTTGCTCTCGCAACACTTTACTCGGCGAAGCCGAGCAAAGGCTGCCGCAACACCTCACGTTGCCCATGCAACGTAGATCTAGTTTTTAACTACGATTTGTTTAAAATGAAGTGTATTTTATGGTAAAAATTAAATAAATACAATTTGTTTCTTCACAAAAACTGAAAGTAAGGAACAGCATTAAAACTTAAATCTAACAGAAATTATTGCGTAAATGAAGGGGGTTGCCCCCTCCTCAGAACCTCGGTCTTTACGCTAAAGTGTTTCAGTACTTTTAAAAAAGCCATTTTGTTCTAATTAATGTTTTTGTGTTTCAGGAATCATTCTTAAAGAATTGGGACACAATTCAAATTTTAGCGTACAGATGGAGGTCCTGAGGAGAGGGCAAGCCCCAACATATTAGAAATTATTACTGCTTGATTTAAGTTTTAATGTTGCTCCTTACTTTCAATAGAAAAAAAACATATTTTTTTTTATTGAGCTTTGGTTATTTTTAAATAATTCCAAAAAATCTGATCCCACCACCACGGACGGAACCCCCCTTACCATAGAAATATCTTCTATATAATTCAATACCGGTTAAAATCTACCCCAAACAATTACTCTTAACCACTCCACGCTTAGGATTGAGCCGGGAAAAAGAAAGTAATACATATAAAAAGAATTTGGTATGAGAATTCTGGCAAATTTCCACAGTCTATAATTTCCCTTGACAAGTTCACTCCCTGTAAACTTCAACCCCATACAAAATTCCCCCGTGGAATAACCCCCAGCAGAAAATTCCCAGTCCCCCCTGAAAATTTATACATGCATCTTAATAGCAACTACTAATGGTAAACAATAGATACATTTTATAACTTAAACACCTTTACCCAGGGGCTGTGGAGGCGGCGGGTCATGTTATACTCAAGGGCATAGTTTTTGGGCCTTTCAACTAGGATGAAGAAAATGGCTATCTCAAAAAAATTATCGCAGCATTTTGGAAAACAAAATTTGGCAGGGACTTTTTACTCCCCCGTCTTACGGAGGAGTAAAAAGTTCTTGTAGTGACTCTTTGGATTCAAGATACAGGATTATCAACTTGAATATTTTCAGCTCAGTGTTCTTTGTAAGGGTAGGGTCGGCAAGGCTTTTTGTTGCAGGCGATAGTTTATAGGATTTGAGGCAATCTAAGACTCCATTTTGTATACCTTTCAGACATTAAGTTACCACGTTACTTTCAATTGGATAATGGTCAATAGTTTCATTTTTAATGTTGCACAGCCTGCAAAATGGAGAGGAGGGAAAGAATGACAAAGAATACGGGATTAGGTAAGTAAACGCAATGAATTTTAGTACACATAAACCTGAACGTGAAACTTGCATGTGCATCTGAACTCTGATCTATTACAAAATAAATTTGGGAAGAAAATACAAAAAAATGTAATTTTTAAGTGGCTTCACAGGAGGGGGCTGTGGTTTCAAAATTTTTTCACATGGACCAAATATGGCCTACTGTATCCTTCTTACTAGGGTACAGCTATTACAAGAACCGTTCATACATACTTTAGAAAATTATGTACAGCCTGTGAAGCTTCTTCTCTTATAACAAGTTTCACAATGTAATAGTTCATTTTTGGACTTGATTGTTTTAGCATTTGGACTTTTCAGCAATTTTCTATTTCAAAACGGAATATCCGAAAAAATACATATAAGGAACAAATAAATAAAAATTCATACTTTTCAACAGTCTTTAGAGCTTTTACCAGAACTGGCAATATTCCACTTTGACTTATGATATCCAATGGCAGAAGTTCCTCAAATGACAACAATACCCGACACTTCGAATGGCCTCAACCAGACTCTCCGGGTCACCAGTAGGGGCACTGTTTGCAACCTAATGTAAAGTCTTATATGCCAGTTTAAAAGGCCCTGTAAAAGATGTAAGATGTAAAGGCAATATATGGATAATTTTACCCAATAATATTAAATGATAATACATAACAATATAATTAATAATACATATATGCCATAATACTTTTAAGCAATAATACATAAATGAATAAACTTTATCAACACCGTATACGCTTAAAGATGCAGTGCGCAATAGCTGTTCGAATCCTTTGTGTTAATCCTGAATTGTGTCCGTCATGCCCAAACCAAATGGGTATATTACATACTTTTTTTCAAAAATGAGCTAGCAACTCAATAAAACCTTCAAATGATATTTTGACTTTATAAACAAAACACAAGAGCAACTCAATAAAATCTTCAAATGATCTTTGGACTTTATAAAGAAACAAGAGCTAAGAGCTCATATGGCACTTTTGACGAGGCAAGAAGAGCTAAGAGCCAAGAGATCATATGGTATGAGCTTTAGCAAAATTCTATAAATCAATAGATTGATTTAAAAAGGAAAATAAGAGGCTTAATGCCGGTCAAGATTTAAAATAAGAGCTCTGAGTCACAAAGTCCTTCTAAATATCAAAATTCATTAAGATCCGATCACCCACTCGTAAGTTATAAATAACTAATTTTTTCTAATTTTTCCTCTCCCTTTAGCCCCCCCCCCAGATGGTCGAATCTGGGAAAACGACTTTATCAAGTCAAATTGTGAAGCTCCCTGACACGCCTATCAATTTTCATCGTTTTAGCACGTCCAGAAGCACCAAACTCGCCAAATCACTGAACCCCTCCCCTCAACTCCCCCAAAGAGAGCGAATCCAGTATGGTTCAGTCAATCACGTATCAAGGACATTTGTTTATTCTATCCACCAAGCATCATCCCGATTCCTACACTCCAAGTGTTTTTCCAAAATTTCCCCCTCCAACTCCCCCCAATGTCAAAAGATCTGGTCGGGATTTGAAATAAGAGCTCTGAGACATGAATTCCTTCTAAATATCAAATTTCATTACGATCCGATCACCTGTTCGTGAAATAAAAATACCCCAATTTTCACGTTTTCCAAGAATTCCGGTTTCCCCCTCTAACTCCCCCGAATGTCACAGGATCTGATCGGTACTTAAAATTAGAGCTTTAAAGCGCGAGATCCTTCTAAATATCAAATTTGATTAAGATCTGGTCACCCTTTCGTAAGTTATAAATGCCTCAATTTTCAAAATTACCCCCCCCCAACTCCACCAAAGAGAGCAGATCCGGTCCAGTTATGTCAGTCACATATCTTAGACAGGTTTTGATTCTTCCCATCCAGTTTCATCCTGATCTCACCTCTTAAGCATTTTCTAAGATTTCTGGTTCCCCTCAACTGCCCCCCTCCAATTACGCTGGATCCGGTTGAGATTTAAAATAAGAAATCTGAGTTACGAGATCCTTCTAAATATGAAGTTTCATGAAGATCCGATCACTCCTTCGTAAGTTAAAAATACGTCATTTTTTCTTATTTTTCAGAAATACCCCCCCCCCCCCCGCAATTGAGCGGATCCGTTCCAATTATGTAAATCACGTATGCAAGACTTCTGCTTATTTTTCCAACCAAGTTTCATCCCAATCCCTCCAATCTAAGCGTTTTCCATCATTTTAGGTTTCCCATCCCCAAACTTCCCCCAATGTCACCAGATCCGGTCAGGATTTAAAGTAAGAGCTCTGAGACACGATATCCTTCTAATATCAAATTTCATGGAGATCCAATCACCCGTTCGTAAGTTAAAAATACCTCCTTTTTTCTAATTTTTCACAATTAGCCCCCCCCCCCCCCCCAACTACCCCAAAGAGAGCGGATCCGTTCTGGTTATGTCAATCAAGTATCTAGAACTCGTGTTTTTTCCCCACCAAGTTTCATCCCGATCCGTCCACTCTAAGTATTTTCCAAGTTTTAGGTTCCCCCTCCCAACTCCCCCCCCTAATGTCACCAGGTCCGGTCGGGTTTAAAATAAGAGCTCTGAGCCACGATATCCTTCTAAATATCAAATTTCATTGAGATCCGATCACCCGTTCGTTAGTTAAAAATACCTCATTTTTTTAATTTTTCAGAAATACCCCCCCCCCCCAACTACCCCAAAGAGAGCGGATCCGTTCCATTTGTCAACCATCTATCTAGGACTTGTGTTTATTTTTCCCACCATGTTTCATCCCGATCCCTCCAATCTAAGTGTTTTCCAAGTTTTAGGTTTCCCCCTCCCAACTCCCCGCCCCCATCACCAGATCCGGTCGGGATTTAAAATAAGAGCTCTAAGACACGATATCCTTCTAAACATCAAATTTCATTGACATCCGATCACCCGTTCGTAAGTTGAAAATACCTCATTTTTCTAATTTTTAAGAATTACTCCCCCCCCAACTACCCCAAAGAGAACGAATCAGTTCCGATTATGTCAATCATGTATCTGGGACTTGCGCTTATTTTTCCCATCAAGTTTCATCCCGATCCCTCCACTCTAAGTGTTTTCCAAGATTTTAGGTTTCCCCCCTCCAACTCCCCCCAATGTCATCAGACCCGGTCGGGATTTAAAATAAGAGCTCTGAGACACAATATCATTATAAACATCAAATTTCATTAAGATCCAATCACCCGCTCATAAGTTAAAAATACTTCATTTTTTCAATTTTTTCCGAATTAACCGCCCCCCCCCCCAGATGGTCAAATCAGGAGAACGACTATTTTCAATTTAATCAGGTCTGGTCCCTAATACGCTTGCCAAATTTCATCGTCCTAGCTTACCTGGAAGTGCCTAAAGTAACAAAACCGGGACTTCAGGTTTTCCCCCTCCAACTCCCCCCAATGTCATCAGATCCTGTCGAGATTTAAAATAATAGCTCTGAGACACAATATCATTCCAAACATCAAATTTCATTAAGATCCAATCACCCGCTCATAAGTTAAAAATACTTCATTTTTTCTATTTTTTGCGAATTAACCGGGCCCCCACTCCCCCCCAGATGGTCAAATCGGGAAAACGACTATTTCTAATTTAATCTGGTCCGGTCCCTGATACGCTTGCCAAATTTCATCGTCCTAGCTTACCTGGAAGTGCCTAAAGTAGCAAAACCGGGACCGACAGACAGACAGACAGACAGACCGACAGAATTGGCGATTGCTATATGTCACTTGGTTAATACCAAGTGCCATAAAACAAGAGCTAAGAGCTCATATGGCACTTGTGACAAGGCCAGAAGAGCTAAGAGCCAAGAGTTCATATGGTATGATCTCTAACAAAATTCTAAGTATCAATAGATTGATTTAAAAGGAAAATCAGAGGCTTAATGCCGGTTGGGATTTAAAATAAGAGCTTTGAGTCACGATGGCCTTCTAAATATTAAAACTTATTAAGATCCGATCACCCACTCGTAAGTTATAAAAGCTTCCTTTTTCTAATTTTTCCTCTCCCTTTAGCCCCCCAGATGGTCGAATCGGGGAAAAAGACTTTATCAAGTCAATTTGTGCAGTTTCCTTACACGCCTGCCAATTTTCATCGTCCTAGCACGTCCAGAAGCACTAAACTCACCAAAGCACTGAACCCCTCCCCCGAAATCCCCCAAAGAGAGGGAATCCAGTACGGTTATGTCAATCACGTATCTACGACATTTGCTTATTCTATCCACCAGGCTTCATCCCGATTCCTCCACTCTAAGCGTTTTCCAAGATTTCCGATTTCCCCCTCTATCTCCCCCCAATGTCAACAGATCTGGTCGGGATTTTAAATAAGAGCTCTGAGACATGAATTCCTGCTAAGAATCAAATTTCATTAAGATCCGGTCACCCATTCTTAAGTTAAAAATACCTCTATTTTTCTAATTTTTCCAAATTAACACCCCTCAGCTCCTCCAAAGAGAACGGATCCGTTCCAATTATGTCAATCACGTATCTAAAACTTGTGCTTATTCTTCCCATCAAGTTTCATCCCAATCTCACCACTCTAAGCGTTTTCTAAGATTTCTATTTCCCTCTTCCAACCCCCTATGTCCCCAGATCCAATTCTAATCAAAAATGGAGCATCTGAGACATAAGATCCTTCAATATGGAATGGTTTGCCTTTGGAGGTTGTCGAGGCAGAGAGTGTTCGAATTTTTAAGAGTGCATTAGTAAATAAACCTTTTTATTTAGACTGTTTTGTTGTGTAGTTTCGTGTTATTTAGAAGTTTTTGCTGTTTAGTTTGTCGTTGCCAATTTACTTTAGATTAGTATTACCATTTTGTGTTTTTGTGTTTTTGCGACAAGCATTGATCCTTACCGCTATTCGTAATAATAAATAAATATATCAAGTTTCATTAAAATCTGATCACCTATTCGTCAGATAAAAATACCCCAATTTTCAAGTTTTCTAAGAATTCCGGTTTCCCCCTCCAACCCCCCCCCCCAATGTCAAAGGATCTTGTCGGAATTTAAAATAAGAACTTTAAAGCACAAGATCTGATCAACCGTTCATAAGTTAAAAATACCTCAATTTTCCAAATTACCTCCCCCCCCAACCCCACCAAAGAGGGCGAATCCGGTCCAGTTATGTCAGTCACGTATCTTAGACTTGTTTTTATTCTTCCCATCCAGTTTCATCCTGATCCCTCCACTTTAATTATTTTCTAAGATTTCCGCCCCCCCCAATGACAATGGATCCGGTTGGGATTTAAATTAAGAGATCCGAGTTACGAGGTCCTTCTAAATTTGAAGTTTCATGAAGATCCGATCACTCCTTCGTAAATTAAAAATATGTCATTTTTTCTAATTTTTTAGAATTAACCCTCCCCCCCCCCAAATTCCCCCAAATAGAGCGGATCCATTCCAATTATGTCAATCACGTATCTAAGACTTCTGCTTACTTTTCCCACTAAGTTTCATCCCGATCCCTCCACTCTAAGCGTTTTCCATGATTTTAGGTCCCCTCCCCCAAACTCCCCCCCCCCAATATCACCAGATCCGGTAAGGATTTAAAATACGAGCTTTAAGACACGGTATCCTTCTAAATATAAAATTTCATTAAGATCCGATCACCCGTTCGTAAGTTAAAAATACCTATTTTTTCCAGTTTTTCAGAATTAAGCCTCCCCCCGCCTTCAACTACCCCAAAGAGAGCAGATGCGTTCCGGTTATGTCAATCATGTATGTAGGACTTATGCTTATTTTTCCAACCAAGTTTCATCCCAATCCCTCCACTCGAAGTGATTTCCAAGATTTTAGGTTTCCCCCTCCCAATGTCACCAGATCCGGTCAGGATTTGAAATAAGAGCTCGGAGACACGATGTCCTTCCAAACATTAAATTTCATTAAGATCTGATCAACAGTTCGTAAGTTAAAAGTACTTCTTTTTTTCAAATTAACCGGCCCCCCACTTCCCCAGATGGTCAAATCGGCAAAACGACCATTTCTAATTTAGTCTGGTCCAGTCCCTGATATGCCTGCTAAATTTCATCGTCCTAGCTTACCTGGAAGTGCCTAAAGTAGCAAAACCGGGACCGACAGACAGACAGAATTTGCGATTGCTATATGTCACTTGGTTAATACCAAATGCCATAATTACACTTTAGACTTTAGGACGTTTGAGGGGGTGGTTGCTCCATTGTCATTTGTGGTAATTCACGTATGTTTTAACTAAGTCCTAAATATTAAATTTAACTTTTGTTTGTTTTAAGTTGAATTTGAGTACAATATTCATTTAAATTCTTATGGATTTTAGGTTTTATTCATTTATTCATAGGATTTTTAAATTTTGCATAATGCATGTCTTATTTATTCTAGTTTTGTAGTGTTTACAAAAAAAATCAGGTTTTTTCAACTGAAAGTAAGGAGTGACATTAAAACTTAAAACGAACTGAAATTATTCGGTAGATGAGGGGGCCTCCTCAATACTCTTTTCTTCACGCTAAAGTTGTTTATAACTTTCAAACCAAAATTAAGTTTTTTAGAGTTTCAGTCACTATTGTGCCAAGTCGCTCCTTACTTATAGTTAGTTATCACGAACTGATTGAAACCACTACTTTTCTTTATTTTTTTTTCCCCTTTTTAGATTTTTATTTAGGTTTAGTTCCGTCCATTTTTCAACGGACACAGCTTTATTATATATTAGTCAGAGGAAATTTTTTCAAATTGTTTTTTAATGTTTTCCCATAAAGAATTAAATATTTGATGGCAACTGAAATTTAAAGCAAACTTTAAAATTCATATTGAAATTTTCCACCGTCTAGCTTTTATGTAATATTGTTGTAATACCATTTCTCAAAAAAAGTTAGGGTGGTTGGGGAGGGTTGTTTTCAAACAAACGATAGAAAGTATGTATATTAGTTTGTTTTCATTCGGGCTGAAGCTATCCTTACCCTGGGGTGCCAGTGAACTTAAATATAGACGTTTCTTATTCTATACTTTAAGTGGAACAATTGGTTCATATTCTGCTTTGTAATAAGTCGAAGTGTTTGCACATTTTAAAATCATAGCAAACACCTTAGCCTATACTCTTTTATTGCATCAGTTAATCAAAAAGTTCGTGGTAACGAACTGTAGTAAGGAGCCACCCGGCTCAATAGTAAATGAAACTCTAAAAATCGGAGTTTTGATGCTAAAAGATACATCAAAAGAATCGTATTTTCATGTTGATTTTAAATATACAAGTTTCATCAAATTTAATCTTTGTCATCAAAAGTTACGAGCCTGAGAAAATTTACCTTATTTTGGAAAATAGGGAGGAAACAACCCCTAAAAGTCATAGAATCTTAACGAAAATCACACCATCGCATTCAGCGTATAAGAGAACTCTGAAGCAAAAATTTCAAGCTCCTATCTACAAAAATGTGGAATTTCATATTTTTTGCCAGAAGACAGATCACGGGTGCGTGTTTATTTGTTTGTTTTTTTTTTTTTGTTTTTTTTTTCTTTTTCCCAGGGGTCATCGTATCGACCAAATGGTCCTAGCATGTCGCAAGAGGGCTCATTCTAATGGAAATGAAAAGTTCTAGTGCCCTTTTTAAGTGACCGAAAAAATTGGAGGGCACCTAGGCCCCCTCCCACGCTCATTTTTTTCCAAAAGTCAACAAATCAAAATTTCTAGATAACCATTTTGTTCCACATAGTCGAAAACCATAATAACTATGTCTTTGGTGATGACTTACTCCCCCACAGTCCCTGGGACAGGGGCTGCAAGTTACAAACTTTGACCAGTGTTTACATATAGTAATGGTTATTGGGAAGTGTACAGACGTTTTCAGGGGGATTCTTATGGTTTGGGGGGGTTAGGTTGAGGGGAGGGAGCTATGTGGGAGTATCTTTCCTTGGAGGAATATGTCATGGGGGAAGAGAAACTTAATGAAAAGGGCGCAGGATTTTCTAGCATTACTATAAAAAAACAATGAAAGAATAAACATGAAAAAGTTTTTTCAAGTGAGAGTAAGGAGTAGCATTAAAACTTAAAACGAACAGAGATTATTTAGCATATGAGGGGTTCTAAAAATATTTTAGCATAAAGAGCGAGGTATTTAGGAGGAGATAAATACATCGCTCTTTATGCTAAAGTATTTCTAGTAATTTCAACTACTAATTCTACGGCCTTTCTGATTCAGGGGTCATTCTTAAAGAGTTGGGACAAAACTCAAGATTTAGTATAAAGAGCGAGGTATTAACGAGGGGAAAAAACCCCCTGATATACATAATAAAAATATAAGAATATAAAACTTTTTTACGTAATTTAATTCTTAATTTACGTATATTTTTTAATAATAAAAACGTTCGTTAAAAATTGAAAGTTCTAGTTGCCTTTTTAAGTAACCGAAAAATTGGGAGGGCAACTACGCCTCCTTCCCTACTCCTTATTTCTCAAAAGCCATTTAGCCAAAAAGAGAATTAGTATACGAATTTCATTTTAATAATTTATGTGCGGAGAGCCAAAATCAAACATGCATTAATTCAAAAACGTTCAGAAATTAAATTAAAAAAACTAGTTTTTTTAACTGAAAGTAAGAAGCGACATTAAAACTTAAAACGAACAGAAATTACTCCGTATATGAAACGGGTTTTCCCCTCCGCAATCCCTCGCTCTTTACGCTAAAGTTTGACTCAAGTTTGACTGTGCTTTTGAAACATTTTACAAGCCTTTCTTTTTGCCTGAACTGCAACATTACACTTGTCATTCCACCAGTTCTTGTGTATTTTCGAGCCATTGTAAGAATACAACTTAGTCATTGATATTGCTGATTTGACTGACTGCAACAGGGTTGCTCAAACAGTTCGTGGTAACGAACTGTAGTAAGGAGCGACCCGGCTCAATAGTAACCAAAACTCTAAGAAATGGAATTTCGATACCAATAGTTATATCAAAAGAATTGCATTTTAATACTGATTTTAAATAGATAAGTTTTGTCAACTTCAGTCTTACCCATCAAAAGTTACGAGCCTGAGAAAACTTGCCCTATTTTAGAAAATAGGAGAAAACACACCCTAAAAGTCATAGAATCTTAACGAAAATCACACCATCGAATTCAGCGTACCAGAAAACCATACTGTACAAGTTCCAAGCTCCTATATACAAAATTATGGAATTTTGTATTTTTTGCCAGAAGACAAATCACGGATGAGTGTTCATTTTTTTTTCCGGGGTGATCGAACAGAAATGAAAAGTTCTAGTGCCTTTTTTAAGTGACCAAAAAATTGGAGGGCACCTAGGCCCCCTCACATGCTTATTTTTTCCAAAGTCGTCGGATCAAAATTCTGTGATAGCCATTTTATTCAAAATAGTCGAAAAACCTTATAACTATGTCTTTGGGGGGCAACTTACTCCCCCACAGTCCCCGTGGGAGGGGCTGCAAGTTACAAACTTAGACTAGTGTTTTCATATAGTATTGGTTATTGGGAAGTGTACAGACGTTTTCAGGGGGATTATTTGGTGGGGACGAGGGGTTGAGAGGGGGTCATGTAGGGGAAACTCTACATGAAGGAATTTGTCATGGGGGATGAAGACTTCCATTATGGGAGCGCAGCATTTTCTAGCATTACTTTAAAAAAACAATGAAAAAATAAATATGAAAAAGTTTTTTGAACTGAAAGTAAAGAGTAACATTAAAACTTAAAACGAACAGAAAATATTACGCATATAAGGGGTTCACCTCATCCCAATACCTCCTCTTTACGCTAAGTATTTTTAGTAATTTCAAAAATTCATTCTACGCCCTTTGTGATTCAGGGGAGGAAATTTAAGCTTTAGTGTAAAGAGCGAGGTATTGACGAGTGGGCAAACCATCTCATATACGTAATAAAAACATACGAATATAGAAGTTTGTTCCATAAGCTAATTCGTAAGCTACGTATTTCTTTTACTAATGAAAATGTTCGTAAAAAACTAAAAGTTCTAGTTGCCTTTTTAAGTACCCAAAAAATTGGAGGGCAACTGGGCCTCCTCCCCCTCCTTTTTTCTCAAAATCATTCGATCAAAACTATGGGAGAGCCATTTAGCCAAATAAATAAATATGCAAATTTCGCTTTAATTATTCATCTGCGGAGAGCCGAAATCAAAACATGGATTAACTAAAAAACGTTCAGAAACTAAATAAAAGAAAGTTTTTTTTAAACTGAAAGTGAGGAGCGACATTAAAACTTAAAACGAACAGAAATTACCCCTGATATGAAAGGGGCGGTTCCCTCTTTAACGCCCTGCTCTTTGCGCTAAAGTTATTACTATTTTAAAAAGTAGAGTTGAGAGAAAGAGTCAAACTTTAGCGCAAAGAGCGAGGCATTGAAGAGGGAACAGCCCCTTTCATATACGGGGTAATTTCAGTTTGTTTTAATGTCACTCCTTACTTTCAGTTAAAAAAAACTTTACCATCTGGACTAGATCATAATATGAAGAAGGGCTCAGAAGCAAATCTATAGTTGAGAAACAGTTACATGAAATGTTATGCCTGGTCTGGAAGTTAAATGGGATGAAAATCAAAGTGTTGGGAAAAATTAGACAAAACATAGTCTATTCCTCTTCCTGCTTTGTTGCTACCAGCTGATTGTTCCCAGTGAGTGTTATGGAAATTAAAATCACCAAAAATAAAGGTATTATTACCTGATAGTTCAGATTCCAGGACACTTTGGATGTCCTTGCTCCCACAAGGGTTATACAGTAATTAGGTTATACCATTAGCTAAGGTAATCATCATACCTACAACATCAATTTCATCCCTGTACATAATTAAAGGTGGAGGGGAAAGATGGATTGAATCATGAACAAAGATGACAACACCAAGACTGGTGTTTTCTGAATTACCCCCCCCCCCCAGCTCCCCCAAAAAGAGCGGATCCGTTCCAGTTATGTCAATCTTGTATCTAGGACTCGTGTTTATTTTTAACACCAAGATTCATCCTGATCTCTCCACTCTAAGCATTTTCGAACATTAGAGGTTCCCCCCTATAACTCCCCTCGATGTCACTGTATCTGGTCGGGGTTTTAAATCTAAGCTCTGTGACAAGCTATCGTTCTAAATAACAAATTTTAAAAAGATCCAATCACTCATTCGTAAGTTAAAAATACATTTTTTTTTTCGAACTAAACATCCCCACTCCCCCCCCCAGATGGTTGAATTGGGGAAACATCTATTTCTAATTTAAACTGGTCAAGTTCCTGATACACCTGCCAAATTTCATTGCCCCAGCTTATCTGGAAGTGCCCAAACTAGCAAAACCAGGACAGACAGACCAACAGGAATTGTGATTGCTATATGTCACTTGGCAAATACCAAGTGCCATAAAAACGAGTGAACTATATCCAAATATTGCAATAATAAAGCTCTCAAAGAGTCAGGTGAGTTATTGAAACGCCACAAAGTTCATTGAAAATTCTATTTATTGACATTAGATGAAGATTTAAAAATAAACAGTAGATTTTGATTCCAAGGTACCAATCATCTGGTAAAGTTGATCTGGTTTGGTAAATCGGTCCTTTTTTGGTGAAACATAAGCAAAGAACGCTTACATATATCTAACCAAGAACCTCAAGAAACTTGGTTCTAAAACCTAGTCAGTTGCACAAATGTTTTCTCTTTGTTTTAGTATTGTACCTTATTGTTTCCTTTTTAATCCAAGAGAACATACACAGTTTAAAGTGTAACCCATTCCACTAATAAATTTATCTTAGAAGATTAAGTAGCGACAATAGATTTGGCCTCTTAGAGGACAGGGGTCACTTGCTCTGTAGTTTGGGCTCTTTAATTAGGCTGTGTAGAGCTTGTGAGGAGTTGCCAGCATTTGGGCAATAGCATCCTGTCTTAACATTTGACCAGCATAATCACAGCCGCTGTCCAAGCAGCATTACATAAATGGGATCTTGGAGGAGGTGGTTACTCCCCATCCTTCTTTATATCTAAGCGGCATGAGAAAATGTGCTAAATAATTTGATAAAATGGAATAAATACCAGAGAGTTCTCGTAAGCTTCTGTTCTCTAACAAAATTTCCTCTTTTTTAGTATTTTTGGATTCCACAGTCTCTACATCGCTTCTTCTTTTCATTTCCTAAAAAGATAAAATAAAAACTAACTGTTTTTAAAACTTTACGCGTTTTAATTATTTTCGTTTCGGTTTAACTATGCTTTAGACATTGAACTCAAATTCCTACTTTGAGATATGTTTTTATTAGTTTCAGAACACAAAATGCGCATAAGACCAAATTAAGATAAGGGGAAACTGGTATGCCCCCTCCAAAAAAATTGTTTAAACCATAATTGGGTCTTTAAAATTGCAGTTTCGTATCTCCACTCTTTGAGAAAAATATTAACAATAATAAGTAAAGTAGTGCTTAAACACTATCATACTAGTGCGACAGTGGACGGTAAACAGAATGGGAAAACTAGTAAGGTAGTTCAGACCCAAGTCTTACTTGGGACATTTAGTTAATTTCCATGAGAAGATATTGATGCTTGCTGCATATTACAAAGTGATCTTTTTTTTTCGGTTTACCGAGCCTCAGAAAGGCGGAAATGTTAACCCTTATGTAAATCAGTATCACGGGGAGTTCCACCGGCATTTTTGTAGAGAAAACAGAATAATAGCCCCTTCTAATGATTTTTTCTAACTGTATAAAAAGAGACTTTCATACTAATATAACCGAGCACTCAAAATTACTTTATTTAAGCTTCTGGAGTATGTTGTGCCCTTAACATTGACAGTGTGTAGTAGACTTGAGCTCTACACAGGATAATTTTTCTAATAGTTGGCTGTTGTGGGTTGTGATACACAATAATTATGACGATTCTAAAGAATTCTACATCAGTCTAACGTGACGAGTGTTGTTTTAAATGGAAAATCTATACCTAACATGTCGTAACTTAGCGGCAAAATTTAAGTTGGCTTGCACAGTTGAGCACAAAAACACCCATTTCACACTCCATAAAATACTTAATTTCAAACTTAAACGAAAAATCTGCAATATGAGCTGCAGAACTGAATCTCGTCTCCCATTCACCAAACCGTCTACTTCGATATTTCTTATGTTACACCCAACCGACTTAGCAGAATACAACGCTAAGGTCATATTTTCATAAATCTGATCCAACGTCAGCCTTCCTTTATTTATAGATTTCTCGTGTATCTTGTCTGGGCATAAGTTATTGATCATCTTGCTAAAAAGAAAACAACACTAAATAATAGACAATATATCAATGTTCAAAATTGACTAACGAACATATTCCACATCAAACTTAATCAAGTTTACACCGTTGTTTTTAAAAAACGAATAAGTTTGCTGATGTTAAGCAAATTTCTTCAGATTAAACTTTCATGTAGGATGCTTCAATCATCAGTATAATTTAAGTACAGAAAAGTCTTTCCTCCCTATTTGATTCCATGTTCGTCCATTGCCTTTCTTGTGCTCCTTAAGACACATCCGTCAAAATTATCCGCTTCAAGGACGATTGAACACAACACTGCTTAACTCCTGGTTTAATACGAAACCAGCTACTAACCTCATTTCCTTCCTTAAATGTAGAAGTGTTATTCTCGTATACAGCTCTAATCCTTTAATGTATTTGTCTGGTATACCATACAAGGATAAGACCTTCGCTAAAGCTCTCCTATCAACATAATCGAGCGCTTGCTCATAATCTATAAAACTGAGGACCAAAGGTTTTTGATAACTCAGGCCTTTTTAAAACCACGCTATTCTTCTCTCATCATTTTGTCTACAGCGTCTCTCGGCTTAAAAGGCATCATTTCACGAACAAACTTGCAACCAACAGATACCAGGCTAATGCCTCAAAAATCAGCCCAGTCACTCTTATCATCTTTCTTACAAATTGTTTTAATTTTCAGAAGCTTTGCAATGACACCAGTGTATCAAACATGTGTGGAACAATTATAAAAAACGCTAATAGATGGATGTCACATTCCGTCTCTGCTCTATTATAAACTTTATAAAACTCTATCATTGTTTCAGGCGATGAACCCCACTTGGAAATAGCAAGATGTTTTAAAAAAGTCACTTTCTGGATTATATTACTCCTGAGTGATTTGATGTGATCCTGCCTTCTTAATTTGAAAAAAACTCATGAGTAAGGAGTAATATTCAAAGCAATATTTGGTATGGATGCATGTTTTGCCTAGTATATAGCGTCGCTTTGGTTTTGAAAGTGGAGACAGATAAACGTAATGCTTCTGAACAGCATGAGATTATATTAATATCTCGTTGAAGATCTTTGACTAATTCAAGGACATTTCTTTCTGCCTTCCATATTCCTAGGCTGTCTGCATAAAGTCCAAACGATGCATATTGTAGTTGAAGCTCATATATGAATGATAAATATAGATGAAACAGAGGTGGACTAAAATTTATCCTTGGGTTATGTCTTCTCTAATAGGGTGTTCCAGGCTCCTGCTATTTGTGAATGACATTACCATAGGCATCAACCCGATCAAAGAGAATGGCAATGGTTACATTTCCATGTTTAAAGGAGTTGGATATATCATGCTCTAGTCAGCCAATATTGTCCTGTGAGCAGCGTTTCTTTCTGAATCTTGTTTGTTCAAAGAGATAGAGATTGTTTATTTCAACACAATTCAACCCTAGCTAAAGTATGTTGCTCCAGGATTTCACCTAGTGTTGTTGCCACTGAAATTGGTTTCTAGGATTAAATATTATTTTCAGGCTGGTAGGGCTTAAGGATGGGGTTAACAATGGCTATTTTCAATGATCTAAGAATTTCATAATGGGTTTAAATATGATAATAAGTGTACAGAAGTGAAAATTAAATATCTCTAGAGCTTGTGTAATCCGTTTTTGTGTTTGGGAGATAAAGATGACTGAAGTCAGGTACTGAATTAGCTTGGACAATGAAATAAGCACAGGCGAATATTTCGGCAATGGGCATTACGTGCGACGAAGAGAAAACGTCCATTTCTTGAGCTTGGAATTACATACTAGTTTTGTTGCTTTTTTTGAGGAGTTGCTTACTCCTCAAGGGGTGAAACTTACATAGGCCAGAAGTGATTTAGAGTTAAACAATGGAGATGCCATACTGCTTGTCGAAAATCTTCGTTGCAGTGCACTAATTGTACTAGGGGCCCATTTCCTTGGCGGAGTCTCAGTGCTTTTCTTTAAAGTGGTAATATTTTCCCTGAAAGAAGGGCTGTATGATTTTACAACTATGCCAAATAGTAGGTTTTATTTTTGGGCAATTTTTAAAACTTACTGTCTTTCCAGGTACTTGGGACATGCTTTTTTGTCTAATGAATTATGATCTCTTTGCAAAAGGCCTAATTAAGCTCAGAGCTACAGGATGGGCGTTAAATTTCTTCAAGACAGACATTACATTTCCATCAATAACGAGATAGGCAAAATATACAGGACACTTTTACTCAGTATAGTTCCAGCTTCGTTTGGCTTATCAAGTCAGTGGGCCTCGAGCATTGGTATTTCTTCACCTTTAATATTCACTAGGCCTTCTTCAAAGTACCAGGATTTCGAGAGGGCATAGCAATCAACATATGGTGTAAAATCTGTCTTGAAATTTTATCCTTAAAGAAATTTAATTGAAAAAAATAAGTTTCTTCAACTGAAAAAGAGAGGAAGTAAGGAGCATCATTAAAGCTTCACACGACCAGAAATTATAACGTATATAAGAAGGGTTGCTTCTCCTCGGCACTTTCCTCTTTACTCTAAAGCTATTTAGTACTTTTAAAAACTTCTTATCCTTCTAATTGAACAAACACATTTTTTTTCAGGAATCTTTCTTAGAGAATTGGGACAGAATTCAAACTTTAGCGTTAAGAGCAAGGTGTTGAGGAAGAGCAACCCCCCTTATATACTTAATAATTTCTATTCATTTTCAATTTTATTGTTGCTCCTTATATTATTATTAATAAAAATAAAAAATTGATTTTTTATATTAATAATAAAAAATTGATTTTTTAAAATCGTTTTTTTAAATAGCCAAATGTCAGGAAATCTGGCAATACATCCAAGGAAAAGTCCTCCTCCCCAAGGATTTATTCTCTAGACAATTCAATAGCAGTGAAAGTTTACCCCAAACCATTACCCTTAACATCTCCATGGGTAAAATTGAGTTGGCAAAGAGAGGGCAAGACATAAGAAGTATTTTGTATAGGAATTGTGGCAAAATCCTCCAGTGTTGCATTTCCCCCAAAAAATTAACCTCCTGGAAACTTCCCTCCGTAGAGCGAATCATTCCCATGGAGAATCCCACAAGCAAAAAAAGTCGACCCCCCCCCAACTAAAAAAATGTGTGCATACTTCCCAATAACAAATACTCTATGTAAACAACGGGGAAGTTTTGTTACTTTAGGACCTTTTCCCATGGGCTGTGGGGGGGGGGGGGGGGTCGTGATATCTCCAAAGGCATAGTTATTGAGCCTTTCGGCTATGCTGAACAAAATGGCTATCTCAAAATTCTATCATACAATGCTATCAAAATGCATATGGTTATCAGACGATTTTGAGAAAAAGGAGGGGAGAGAGAGAGCGCGCTTCTTAAAAAGAGGCACAAGAACTTCTTGTTTTTGTTTTGAGTGGGCCCTCATGTTTGCACATAACCCCCCCCCCCCAAAGGAGTTTGTAAATGCCATAGTTTAGCCCAAAGAGACAGGCAAAACTGTCAGAATTTTCTGAACAAACTCTGGAATAAAGCAGAACAATCTGGATTACATATCTACATTCCAAAGTCTAAAACTATATAAATAAGGAAATTCACCCATTGGAATCCAACTAAGAGATAAAGGCACAAACATTACAAACTTCAAGTAATTAGGCAGTACAGTAGCTTCCCATTGTGACTAAAAAAAAAACTATGCATCAGAATAGCCAAAGCCAAAGCAGTATTACAGATTTTAACCAATCTGAAAATCAACAGTATACTCACAGAACTTGAAGCCCCAACTGTTACTAAGCAAAATTTTTTTTTTCTGTTCTCAGTTGATCAATAGAATGCATAAAGCTAATTGTAGAACAGGAGAAACCCTGTTTCAAAATAACTGTCTTTGCTGGAACATCTGGCAAGATCATGTCAGCAATGACAAGATCTGTAGTTGCACATAACAAAAAAATTGTCTCTGTGGTGAGGCAATGAGGATGCCATTACCTTGGACATATTCTTTGTCTGCCAGATAAACAATGCTAATCCACTGGGAGGAGTATTTGAGAGGTAGTGCTATAGCATTGCCTATGGTAAAGGTCATATGGTTGCAATTTTTTCTCCCAGAGGTACTTCATATGGAAGGGATTGTTATATAAAATACACAGGGGGCTCATTTGATTGAAAATAGAGTTCTAGTGCCACTAGTAAGAGTCAAAAGTGATTGGAGGGCAACTAGCCATCCTAACCATGCTATTTCCCTCCAAATATATCAGATCTACCCTCCTTGTGCCCTTTTTTCAAAAATCCATCTGACAAACATTTTGAGATAATCATTTTGTTAAAACTACTTTGCACATCAGAAAAATAAAACTTCTGGGTTAAGACAGTTCCCCAGGGCCAGGGGGACCAGAATAGCCCTAGCCAACACAGTGCTCCTCCACAAACAGGAGCATTTAAACAAGAAATGCCAGTTTTCAGGAAAACAAAATACAGTCATGCATAGAAAAAACACTGTATCAGATGCACAAACATATCTAATATTTCATAAAAATATTGTAGCTAATTCTTAGAAATGAAAATTATAGAAAATTTTATGTACACAATTATTGCTCAATTAATGAAATAGAAACAATAGCATGGACAGCATCTTTGAAAGAGATGCAAATAAATTTTGTTTATGAATCTTCACATAAGGGTAAAATTATAATAGCTGTGCCAGCCAGAAGCAACTTATAATCAAATATTTACTTTATGCCAAGGAAATTTAAAGATATAAAACAAATCCAAGACAGTGACTAGCACTTCCACAGCTCACTTGCTAAAACTGTTAAGGTAGGGGAAGACAATGGATTAATATAGATTGGCTAAAGCTAAAAATAAATCTTCTTTCTGTTCCTCACCCCCTCTTGCCAGCAAATTAAATTAAACAGATTACACATTTAATTTGCCTATTAACTAGGTGATGGAACAAATTTTAACCCTAGAGAGGTAGAATCTGAGAAGCAATATTAAAAAGAACTAGTCATGTTGATATTAAGGTTGACTTATTATAATGCATCTTTTAATAATAAATAATACACCTCTGATTTGTAAAACAACATTTTACTTGTAATATATAACATAAAGTAGTTTATTTCTATTCCCTTTTAGGCCTAATAGTATCATACATTTCTTTCCATTTTTGAAAACCATTTTTATAAGTTATACTGCATGTCTCTTCTTCAGCACACATTTTAACACTAACACAAACCATTTTCCTGAAAAAAAGGGAAGACTGAGAAATGATTATCCTATTCATATTAATACAAAGGATGCAAGACATTAGAGACCTGTCTCTAAAAGACAAAATATTTATTGACTCCTACCCTGATACATGATATGCAATTCTGTAGAAGCAGCATAAGGCAAAACAAGAGGAAGTAGGATGTGACCAAAAACCCTCTTTAGAACTGGGTTATAACATATTTATAGTCATTCCAATAACATGGTTTGCAGTCCCCCCTAGGAAAAGTAAATACTAATTACTCAAAAACATTTAAATATAATTTATTGGCTCCTCTGCTGTATTGATCTCCAGTATGGGTCTACAGGCTAAAGTATATCCAAGGAAGGTATTTTAAAGTACCCACATCTACTCCTTCACCCTCTAGAGACCCTGAAATTTGCCTAAATGATGGGTCAATACCTATTGAAATTTTGTACCTAAATTTTCAACTACCAGTTGCTTTTTCTCTGCCTTTAGTTCTGAAAATGTAATTTCTGTTGTTTCAGTAGAATTCTGAGCCATATCAATATTTTTTTCAAAATTTAGGAAATGTATTAGCATTGAGCAATGGGATTGAGCAATCTGAAGCTGAAAACAATTTTGTTGTACTTCATTCAAGCAGAAGATCTATTTTGCAAGGTTTCACTTTTATAACACATAGGCTATATTTTTAAAGGTCATCAAAGGTTAGGACCCTCTAGAGGGAAAGAGTGGTGTTTTCTTTAGTATTAATAAATTGATTGATTGATTGAGGTACTTCAAAATACTTTCCTGGGACAAAATTTGGCCTGTAAACCCATCCCTGAAAGTTTCATTTGGTAAAACTCTAGTCAATTGACTTGTTGCTATCTTGGAAAAGGTTTAGGTTAGAAAAATGAAACTTCCAGAGATAGGTCTGCAGGCTAAATTATGTCCTAGGAAGGTATTTTAAAGTACCCACCTCAACTCCTTCTCCCTCAAGAGGGCCCTGAAATTTGCCAACATGACTGGTCTATACCAATTGAAATTTTGACAAAACAACATTTTACCTTAATTTTCAGTTACTAGTTGCTTTGTCTCTGCCTTAAGTTCTGAAAATGCAATTCTGTTATTTGAGTAGAATTCTGAGCCATATCAATGTTCTTTTTTTCAAAATTTAGGGAATTTAATGGCATATCTTTAAAACCTTATAAAAAGGTATTGAGCAAAGTCATGAAGCTGAAAATAATTTTGTTGTACTTCAATTAAGCAGAAGATCTATTTTGCAGGGTTTCAATTTTATAGCACACATATTTTTAAAGGTCATCAAAGGTCAGGGCCCTCTAGAGAGAGGAGTGGAGGTAGTTGCTTCAAAATACTTTCTGAGGATATACTTTACTTGGAAGATTCATCCCTGAAAGTTTCATTTTCTTAACCTAAACCCTTTCTGAGATAGTAAGAAGTCAATTAACTAGAATTTTACCTTCCAACCTAACCCCTTTCCAAGATAGCAAGAAATAACTAAACTAGAATTTTACCTTGATACTTATTACACCTTAAAAATGAATCTATAATAAACAATGAGTTTGAAAGTTTGATGTCAATGATTTGACCCATATAGGGACCAAAAAACTGATGAGAAATTTATTATTTTCAATGATATATCAAGCACTTAAAACAAAATGTTAAAAGCCTTCTATTTTACTTGATCGAAAACAATAAATTTGGATTCAGTAGGCAATGCAGGGTATATATTTGCACATTAATTGGGTGGAGTCTGACCTCTGTTAATATAGGCTAATCATACACACCAAAGGCCTGCAGCTTTTGTTAGCCTAGTTTTCCATTAGAGCAAGTCGGCTAAACATCTATAGAAGTTACAAAGAACTTTATACTTACCAATTTTATTGATTTGTACTAGTTCTCAGCCAGCCAAAGGGCTGGCTGAAACGACAGCCCAAGTGCAGACAAAGAGCGTGTTCCAGCTGAGACAATAAGTAACTAAAAGTTACGAAAAAGTAACTTTTTCCGTTCCAGCTGAGGCTATTTAGCAGCTGGTACTTCAGAAAAGTTACTACAAAGGGTGCATTCCCCGTCGTGATTACAATTAATAGTGATTAATTTTTTTGACTGATATCTGTTCCACGTTACCGATATTAAAAATAATAGGCCCCGCCCACTGCTTATTTCTGTTCCTCGTTTGTAAAATAATTAATTATTTTTAATTCTAGTCGGGAGGTGAATTAAAAATGGGCGGGACACAATTACTCTTAGCCAAATAGAAAGCTGATAAAATTATGTGCATAGAATATTGCAGTTAGGATAATACACTAGACTAGAGAATTCAGATTAATTTGTACGAATATATTTTCTCATAAATTTTGTGTGACATTTCTTACTTTGAAGATAATTGATATTTTATAGGGAAATTTTTTGTTCAGTCCATAGGCTATGCACTGAAATTAGTTTCTTAGCCTGCCTCAACTAAACTCTGATAGTCCTATTAGCCAACCTCTGATTAAAGTTTTATTGGACTAAAATAATTTTCATTCATCAGGGTAAACGTAAGTTTCTTTGGAATACTCATTTATAATAGGCTATTTAAATGAGGATCTCTTTGTTCTTTCCAGGCTTCCCTGGAAAGAAGAAGTTAGCTTGAAGAAGACGATAAGCTCTTCTTTCCAAGCTTATCCTGGAAAGAAGAAGTTAGCCTAGCTAATGTAATATTAATGTATTTACTTGTCGTAGTAGGCTAGGCAAGATATTTCAAAGGTAATATACTTGCAAAAGTGTTTAGAAGTCACGCTGTCCTATAAGGCATCATATTAGCAGCAAACTAGTCT
>NW_027063241.1:0-39868 GCF_032884065.1 Artemia franciscana | reverse complement strand
TAAAAACCAATAAAAAACTAAAAAAAAACTGAAAAAACTAAAAAAAGGCAAAAACTACAAAAAAAAACTAAAAACTAATAAAAAAAGTAAAAAAGCTAAAAAACTAAAAAAACTAAAAAAAACTAAAAAAAGGTAAAAAACTAAAAAAAAATAAAAAATAAAAAAAAACTAAAAAAAAGGAAAAAACTGAAAAATAAGCTAAAATAAAGGTAAAAACCAATAAAAAACTAAAAAAAAAAAGGAAAAAACTAATAAATGACGACACTCAAAGAGAAAGCGACCAGGACAAAAAACTAAAAAAAAAGGCAAAAACTACAAAAAAACTAAAAACTAATAAAAAAAATAAAAAGCTAAAAAACTAAAAAAACTAAAAAAAGGTAAAAAACTAAAAAAACTAAAAACTAAAAAAAAACTAAAAAAGGTAAAAACTAAAAGAACTAAAAAAGAAAAAAATAAATGACGACACTCAAAGAGAAAGCGACCAGGACAAAAGGAATGTTCGATTAGCAATCAACAAAGCACCGGGACACAGGGAGTATAAATGACGACCAGGACACAAGTAAAAAAAAAAATTAACAAAACTAAAAAGAAGGTAAAAACTACAAAAAAACTAAAAAGAAAAAAAAAACTAAAAACTAATAAAAAAACTAAAAAATCTAAAAATCTAAATAAACTAAAAAAGAAAAAAAAAGGAAAAAAATAAAGGAGAAAAACAAAACTAAAAAACGAATGTATATACAGACCGGTACACCGGGATACAAATGACGACCGGGACACAGGGAATATAAATAACGACCGGGACACAGGGACACAACTACAACGGGGACACCGGGGGAAACAGGGGGATATAAATGACGACCGGGACAAAAAAACTAAAAAGAAATAAAAACTAAAAACTAATAAAAAAAACTAAAAAATCTAAAAATCTAAATAAGCTAAAAAAGAAAAAAAAAGGAAAAAAATAAAGGAGAAAAACAAAACTAAAAAACGAATGTATATACAGACCGGGACACCGGGATACAAATGATGACCGGGACCGGGACACAGGGAATATAAATGACGACCGGGACACAGGGACACAACTACAACGGGGACACCGGGGGAAACAGGGGGATAACCTGACAATCTATTTATATGCAAAGACAATGGGACAGCAAAGAATGTTGTATATTCGCAAGTTTTACGTAGTTAAAACCATATATATATATATATATCTATATTCACAGGTGGGACATAGGGACACAACTACAATGGCGCGTAACTATTATGGCGCGTAACGACTTACGCGCGCGGGGGGGCTTGGGGGGGGCGCGAAGCGCCCCCACCAACTAGGTGTTGGGGTGGCGCGAAGCGCCACCCCAACAGCTAGTATATATATATATCTATATATATAAAAATAAGTTGTCTGTGTGTGGATCTGTGGATGGATCAGGTGACGTCATGGAAAAAACTAAAAAAGGCAAAAAACTACAAAAAAACAAAAAACTAATAAAAAAAAATAAAAAGGCTAAAAAACTAAAAAAACTAAAAAAAACTAAAAAAAACTAAAAAAAGGTAAAAAACTAAAAAAAAAACTAAAAACTAAAAAAAAAACTAAAAAAAAGGAAAAAACTGAAAAATAGAAGAGAAAAAGAAAACTAATAAAATTTTAGGCTAAAAAAGGTAAAAAACTAAAAACTAAAAAAAAACTGAAAAAACTAAAAAAAAAGGCAAAAACTACAAAAAAACTAAAAACTAATAAAAAAAAATAAAAAGGCTAAAAAACTAAAAAAAACTAAAAAAACTAAAAAAGGTAAAAAACTAAAAAAAACTAAAAACTAAAAAAAAAACTAAAAAAAAAGGAAAAAACTGAAAAATAGAAGAGAAAAAGAAAACTAATAAAATTAAGAATAAAAATAAAAAAAAAATAAAAAAGATAAAAACTAAAAAAAAAAGTAAAAAGAAAAAACGAAAAAAAAACTAAAAAAGCTAAAAAAAAAAGGTAAAAAACCAATAAAAAACTAAAAAGAAAAAAAAGAAAAAAACTAAAAAAAATTTTCATCTAAAAAACTAAAAAAACTAAAAAAGGTAAGAACTAAAAAGAAAAAAATAAATGACGACACTCAAAGAGAAAGCGACCGGGACAAAAGGAATGTTCGATTAGCAATCAACAAAGCACCGGGACACGGAGTATAAATCACGACCAGGACATAAGTAAAAAAAAAAACTAAAAAGAAGGTAAAAACTACAAAAAAACTAAAAAGAAAAAAAAACCTAAAAACTAATAAAAAACTAAAAAATCAAAAATCTAAATAAACTAAAAAAGAAAAAAAAATAAAAAAGGAAAAAAATAAAGGAGAAAAACAAAACTAAAAAACGAATGTATATACAGACCAGGACACCGGGATACAAATGACGACCGGGACACAGGGAATATAAATGACCATACATAAGCCATAATGATCAGGACATAAGTAAAAAATATAAATGACGACCGGGACACAGGGACACAACTACAACGGGGACGCCGGGGGGCACAGGGGGATATAAATGACGACCGGGACACCGGGACAGGGAATGGTCGATTAGCAATCACCATCAACAAACCTCAAGGGCAATCATTAGAATCATGAGGTATAGATCTGAATACGGATTGTTTTCCCATGGACCATTATATGTTGCATGTTCAAGAGTCGGTAAACCTGACAATCTATTTATATGCACAGACAATGGGACAGCAAAGAATGTTGTATATTCGCAAGTTTTACGTAGTTAAAAACATATATATAATATATCTATCTATATTCACATGTGGGACATAGGGGACACAACTACAATGGCGCGTAACTAATATGGCGCGTAACGACTTACGCGCGCGGGGGGGCTTGGGGGGGCGCGAAGCGTCCCCACCAACCAGATATGACGACACTCAAAGAGAAAGCGACCGGGACAAAAGGAATGTTCGATTAGCAATCAACAAAGCACCGGGACACAGGGAGTATAAATGACGACCAGGACATAAGTAAAAAAAAAACTAAAAAAACTAAAAAAGAAGGTAAAACTACAAAAAAACTAAAAAGAAAAAAAAAACTAAAAACTAATAAAAAAACTAAAAAATCTAAAAATCTAAATAAACTAAAAAAGAAAAAAAATAAAAAAGGAAAAAAATAAAGGAGAAAAACAAAACTAAAAAACGAATGTATATACAGACCGGGACACCGGGATACAAATGACGACCGGGACACAGGGAATATAAATGACCATACATAAGCCATAATGACCAGGACATAAGTAGCGCCACCCCAACAGCTAGTATATATATATATATATATATATCTATATATATAAAAATAAGTTGTCTGTGGATGGATGGATGGATGGATGTGTCAGGTGACGTCACCTGAAAAAACTGGATCAGGTGACGTCAAAACTGAAAAAACTAAAAAAAGGCAAAAAACTACAAAAAAAACTAAAAACTAATAAAAAAAATAAAAAAGCTAAAAAACTAAAAAAACTATAAAGGTAAAAACCAATAAAAAACTAAAAAAAAACTGAAAAAACTAAAAAAGGCAAAAACTACAAAAAAAACTAAAAACTAATAAAAAAAGTAAAAAAGCTAAAAAACTAAAAAACTAAAAAAAGGTAAAAAACTAAAAAAAATAAAAAATAAAAAAAACTAAAAAAAAAGGAAAAAACTGAAAAATAAGCTAAAATAAAGGTAAAAACCAATAAAAAACTAAAAAAAAAAAGGAAAAAACTAATAAATGACGACACTCAAAGAGAAAAAAAAGGCAAAAACTACAAAAAAAACTAAAAACTAATAAAAAAAATAAAAAAGCTAAAAAACTAAAAAAACTAAAAAAAGGCAAAAACTACAAAAAAAACTAAAAACTAATAAAAAAGCTAAAAAACTAAAAAAACTAAAAAAAAGGCAAAAACTACAAAAAAACTAAAAACTAATAAAAAAAATAAAAAAGCTAAAAAACTAAAAAAAACTAAAAAAACTAAAAAAAGGTAAAAAACTAAAAAAACTAAAAACTAAAAAAAACTAAAAAAGGTAAAAACTAAAAGAACTAAAAAAGAAAAAAATAAATGACGACACTCAAAGAGAAAGCGACCAGGACAAAAGGAATGTTCGATTAGCAATCAACAAAGCACCGGGACACAGGGAGTATAAATGACGACCCGGGGGAAACAGGGGGATATAAATGACGACCGGGACAAAAAAACTAAAAAGAAAAAAAAACTAAAAACTAATAAAAAAACTAAAAAATCTAAAAATCTAAATAAGCTAAAAAAGAAAAAAAAAGGAAAAAAATAAAGGAGAAAAACAAAACTAAAAAACGAATGTATATACAGACCGGGACACCGGGATACAAATGACGACCGGGACCCGGGACACAGGGAATATAAATGACGACCGGGACACAGGGACACAACTACAACGGGGACACCGGGGGAAACAGGGGGATGTAAATGACGACCGGGACACCGGGACAGGGAATGGTCGATTAGCAATCACCATCAACAAAGCTCAAGGGCAATCATTAGAATCATGAGGTATAGATCTGAATACAGATTGTTTTCCCATGGACCATTATATGTTGCATGTTCAAGAGTCGGTAAACCTGACAATCTATTTATATGCAAAGACAATGGGACAGCAAAGAATGTTGTATATTCGCAAGTTTTACGTAGTTAAAACCATATATATATATCTATCTATATTCACAGGTGGGACATAGGGACACAACTACAATGGCGCGTAACTATTATGGCGCGTAACGACTTACGCGCGCGGGGGGGCTTGGGGGGGGCGCGAAGCGCCCCCACCAACTAGGTGTTGGGGTGGCGCGAAGCGCCACCCCAACAGCTAGTATATATATATATATATATATATATATATATATATATATATATATATATATATATATATATATACTAGCTGTTGGGGTGGCGCTTCGCGCCACCCCAACACCTAGTTGGTGGGGGCGCTTCGCGCCCCCCCCAAGCCCCCCCGCGCGCGTAAGTCGTTACGCGCCATAATAGTTACGCGCCATTGTAGTTGTGTCCCTATGTCCCACCTGTGAATATAGATATATATATATATATATGGTTTTAACTACGTAAAACTTGCGAATATACAACATTCTTTGCTGTCCCATTGTCTTTGCATATAAATAGATTGTCAGGTTATCCCCCTGTTTCCCCCGGTGTCCCCGTTGTAGTTGTGTCCCTGTGTCCCGGTCGTCATTTATATTCCCTGTGTCCCGCGTCCCGGTCATCATTTGTATCCCGGTGTCCCGGTCTGTATATACATTCGTTTTTTAGTTTTGTTTTTCTCCTTTATTTTTTTCCTTTTTTTTTCTTTTTTAGCTTATTTAGATTTTTAGATTTTTTAGTTTTTTTTATTAGTTTTTAGTTTTTATTTCTTTTTAGTTTTTTTGTCCCGGTCGTCATTTATATCCCCCTGTTTCCCCCGGTGTCCCCGTTGTAGTTGTGTCCCTGTGTCCCGGTCGTTATTTATATTCCCTGTGTCCCGGTCGTCATTTGTATCCCGGTGTACCGGTCTGTATATACATTCGTTTTTTAGTTTTGTTTTTCTCCTTTATTTTTTTCCTTTTTTTTTCTTTTTTAGTTTATTTAGATTTTTAGATTTTTTAGTTTTTTTATTAGTTTTTAGTTTTTTTTTCTTTTTAGTTTTTTTGTAGTTTTTACCTTCTTTTTAGTTTTGTTAATTTTTTTTTTTACTTGTGTCCTGGTCGTCATTTATACTCCCTGTGTCCCGGTGCTTTGTTGATTGCTAATCGAACATTCCTTTTGTCCTGGTCGCTTTCTCTTTGAGTGTCGTCATTTATTTTTTTCTTTTTTAGTTCTTTTAGTTTTTACCTTTTTTAGTTTTTTTTTAGTTTTTAGTTTTTTTAGTTTTTTACCTTTTTTTAGTTTTTTTAGTTTTTTAGCTTTTTTATTTTTTTTATTAGTTTTTAGTTTTTTTGTAGTTTTTGCCTTTTTTTTTAGTTTTTTGTCCTGGTCGCTTTCTCTTTGAGTGTCGTCATTTATTAGTTTTTTCCTTTTTTTTTTTAGTTTTTTATTGGTTTTTACCTTTATTTTAGCTTATTTTTCAGTTTTTTCCTTTTTTTTAGTTTTTTTTTATTTTTTATTTTTTTTAGTTTTTTACCTTTTTTTAGTTTTTTTAGTTTTTTTAGTTTTTTAGCTTTTTTACTTTTTTTATTAGTTTTTAGTTTTTTTTTGTAGTTTTTGCCTTTTTTTAGTTTTTTCAGTTTTTTTTTAGTTTTTTATTGGTTTTTACCTTTATAGTTTTTTTAGTTTTTTAGCTTTTTTATTTTTTTTATTAGTTTTTAGTTTTTTTTTGTAGTTTTTGCCTTTTTTTAGTTTTTTCAGTTTTGACGTCACCTAATCCAGTTTTTTCAGGTGACGTCACCTGACACATCCATCCACACATCCATCCATCCATCCATCCACAGACAACTTATTTTTATATATATAGATATATATATCTATCTATATATATAAAAATAAGTTGTCTGTGGATGGATGGATGGATGGATGTGTGGATGGATGTGTCAGGTGACGTCACCTGAAAAAACTGGATTAGGTGACGTCAAAACTGAAAAAACTAAAAAAAGGCAAAAACTACAAAAAAAACTAAAAACTAATAAAAAAAATAAAAAAGCTAAAAAACTAAAAAAACTATAAAGGTAAAAACCAATAAAAAACTAAAAAAAAAACTGAAAAAACTAAAAAAAGGCAAAAACTACAAAAAAAAACTAAAAACTAATAAAAAAAGTAAAAAAGCTAAAAAACTAAAAAAACTAAAAAAACTAAAAAAAGGTAAAAAACTAAAAAAAATAAAAAATAAAAAAAAACTAAAAAAAAGGAAAAAACTGAAAAATAAGCTAAAATAAAGGTAAAAACCAATAAAAAACTAAAAAAAAAAAGGAAAAAACTAATAAATGACGACACTCAAAGAGAAAGCGACCAGGACAAAAAACTAAAAAAAAAGGCAAAAACTACAAAAAAACTAAAAACTAATAAAAAAAATAAAAAAGCTAAAAAACTAAAAAAACTAAAAAAAGGTAAAAAACTAAAAAAACTAAAAACTAAAAAAAAACTAAAAAAGGTAAAAACTAAAAGAACTAAAAAAGAAAAAAATAAATGACGACACTCAAAGAGAAAGCGACCAGGACAAAAGGAATGTTCGATTAGCAATCAACAAAGCACCGGGACACAGGGAGTATAAATGACGACCAGGACACAAGTAAAAAAAAATTAACAAAACTAAAAAGAAGGTAAAAACTACAAAAAAACTAAAAAGAAAAAAAAACTAAAAACTAATAAAAAAACTAAAAAATCTAAAAATCTAAATAAACTAAAAAAGAAAAAAAAAGGAAAAAAAATAAAGGAGAAAAACAAAACTAAAAAACGAATGTATATACAGACCGGTACACCGGGATACAAATGACGACCGGGACACAGGGAATATAAATAACGACCGGGACACAGGGACACAACTACAACGGGGACACCGGGGGAAACAGGGGGATATAAATGACGACCGGGACAAAAAAACTAAAAAGAAATAAAAACTAAAAACTAATAAAAAAAACTAAAAAATCTAAAAATCTAAATAAGCTAAAAAAGAAAAAAAAAGGAAAAAAATAAAGGAGAAAAACAAAACTAAAAAACGAATGTATATACAGACCGGGACACCGGGATACAAATGATGACCGGGACCCGGGACACAGGGAATATAAATGACGACCGGGACACAGGGACACAACTACAACGGGGACACCGGGGGAAACAGGGGGATAACCTGACAATCTATTTATATGCAAAGACAATGGGACAGCAAAGAATGTTGTATATTCGCAAGTTTTACGTAGTTAAAACCATATATATATATATATATCTATATTCACAGGTGGGACATAGGGACACAACTACAATGGCACGTAACTATTATGGCGCGTAACGACTTACGCGCGCGGGGGGGCTTGGGGGGGGCGCGAAGCGCCCCCACCAACTAGGTGTTGGGGTGGCGCGAAGCGCCACCCCAACAGCTAGTATATATATATATATATATATATATATATATATATATATATCTATATATATAAAAATAAGTTGTCTGTGGATGGATGGATGGATGTGTCAGGTGACGTCACCTGAAAAAACTGGATCAGGTGACGTCAAAACTGAAAAAACTAAAAAAAGGCAAAAACTACAAAAAAAAACTAAAAACTAATAAAAAAAAATAAAAAAGCTAAAAAACTAAAAAAACTATAAAGGTAAAAACCAATAAAAAACTAAAAAAAAAACTGAAAAAACTAAAAAAAGGCAAAAACTACAAAAAAAACTAAAAACTAATAAAAAAAGTAAAAAAGCTAAAAAACTAAAAAAACTAAAAAAAGGTAAAAAACTAAAAAAAAATAAAAAATAAAAAAAAACTAAAAAAAAGGAAAAAACTGAAAACTAAGCTAAAATAAAGGTAAAAACCAATAAAAAACTAAAAAAAAAAAGGAAAAAACTAATAAATGACGACACTCAAAGAGAAAAAAAAGGCAAAAACTACAAAAAAAACTAAAAACTAATAAAAAAAATAAAAAAGCTAAAAAACTAAAAAAACTAAAAAAAGGCAAAAACTACAAAAAAAACTAAAAACTAATAAAAAAGCTAAAAAACTAAAAAAACTAAAAAAAAGGCAAAAACTACAAAAAAACTAAAAACTAATAAAAAAAATAAAAAAGCTAAAAAACTAAAAAAAACTAAAAAAACTAAAAAAAGGTAAAAAACTAAAAAAACTAAAAACTAAAAAAAACTAAAAAAGGTAAAAACTAAAAGAACTAAAAAAGAAAAAAATAAATGACGACACTCAAAGAGAAAGCGACCAGGACAAAAGGAATGTTCGATTAGCAATCAACAAAGCACCGGGACACAGGGAGTATAAATGACGACCCGGGGGAAACAGGGGGATATAAATGACGACCGGGACAAAAAAACTAAAAAGAAAAAAAAACTAAAAACTAATAAAAAAACTAAAAAATCTAAAAATCTAAATAAGCTAAAAAAGAAAAAAAAAAGGAAAAAAATAAAGGAGAAAAACAAAACTAAAAAACGAATGTATATACAGACCGGGACACCGGGATACAAATGACGACCGGGACCCGGGACACAGGGAATATAAATGACGACCGGGACACAGGGACACAACTCCGGTACACCGGGATACAAATGACGACCGGGACACAGGGAATATAAATGACGACCGGGACACAGGGACACAACTACAACGGGGACACCGGGGGAAACAGGGGGATATAAATGACGACCGGGACAAAAAAACTAAAAAGAAAAAAAAACTAAAAACTAATAAAAAAACTAAAAAATCTAAAAATCTAAATAAGCTAAAAAAGAAAAAAAAAGGAAAAAAATAAAGGAGAAAAACAAAACTAAAAAACGAATGTATATACAGACCGGGACACCGGGATACAAATGACGACCGGGACCCGGGACACAGGGAATATAAATGACGACCGGGACACAGGGACACAACTACAACGGGGACACCTGGGGAAACAGGGGGATGTAAATGACGACCGGGACACCGGGACAGGGAATGGTCGATTAGCAATCACCATCAACAAAGCTCAAGGGCAATCATTAGAATCATGAGGTATAGATCTGAATACAGATTGTTTTCCCATGGACCATTATATGTTGCATGTTCAAGAGTCGGTAAACCTGACAATCTATTTATATGCAAAGACAATGGGACAGCAAAGAATGTTGTATATTCGCAAGTTTTACGTAGTTAAAACCATATATATATATCTATCTATATTCACAGGTGGGACATAGGGACACAACTACAATGGCGCGTAACTATTATGGCGCGTAACGACTTACGCGCGCGGGGGGGCTTGGGGGGGGCGCGAAGCGCCCCCACCAACTAGGTGTTGGGGTGGCGCGAAGCGCCACCCCAACAGCTAGTATATATATATATATCTATATTCACAGGTGGGACATAGGGACACAACTACAATGGCGCGTAACTCATATGGCACGTAACGACTTGTGACGTGCCCCCACCAGCTAGATTATATATATATATATAGATATATATATATATATATATATATATACTAGCTGTTCCCACGCGTCATTGATGCAGTTATCCCAGTGTTGGTCATTCTCCAATAAATTCAGAGCTTGGCATGCACTACGGTAAGTGTCATGTATAGTACCGTTTACAGTTCTCAAATAGTCAAAGGACGTCGGACCGGGTGCATTCACCAAAAGAAGGCGTAGAAAGAAGCATTCATGTTGATTGGGGTGAACGGTGTAAAGTCTTCCTATTGTGGTATCTTTGAAGATGGTAGGTTGGCAGTCGACTGACTTACCCTGTTTTCGACGTTCAAATACTTTATTTTTAGTATTCCACGTGTAATACGAAGGCACTTCAGTATACAGCAGTTTTTTTGCAAACAAATTATTTTTGCATAGCGAAAAGAAAGCAGTTAACTTTGTATCCGGTGGATTCTGAGCTCTTTGTTGCACGTTGGATTCCGAAAAATAAACACGTTGACCATTCTGTAAATGTACCTCTAAGTGAAGAGCAGCTGGACTAAGTTCATGTATCGGAAATGAAAGAATTCGCCAAACAGCTTCATTACTGCTTATGTATCTTCCAGCCTGATATTGTACAATTTCGTCGATATCTTTGATTTCGGACTGCAAGCCAAAAACTGCCATGTCACTGCCTTTGTTGACGTATTTACATATCTGTTTGATTGCCTTTACGGAGTTACAGTATTCAACGCTTATGTGTGCATTAAATGTTATTGATAATAATGGGGAATATGGAACAACCCACTGGTTATCTACTTTGATGGTGGTACCGTTACGCTTCTTTATTATTGCTGTTTTACCGCCATCTTCAGTAGATCTTCTTCTATATTGTGGGTAACCGTCATTGCCAGTAATTGTGTTGGATACTAGAAGTCGAGGATATTGCTTCGTGCACCTTCCTTTGGCCATGCATGGTGAATTTTCGTTCTGTGCACCGCAAGGTCCATGTATCATATTTTTTACAACAATATCATATAACCCCTTATCGAAATTTTCATCAGGTATTTCAGCGGAAATCACATCATCAATTTCGTTAGAAGTAATTTTATTATGTAGCCAGATTAGTATATGTGCGTGTGGCAAACCTCGTTTTTGCCATTCCACTGAGTACATCCAGCATTGCACTGACCCAAACACTTCAAGTTTTACTATGTAGTTTATCAGTGATTTCAACTTTTGTGGGAAGACACGGGCCGTAATGTCATGTCTATGAACCGCCGATTGGAACTACGTCAGAATCTAAGCGTTTTTTTTTATCAATGCCAACTTTCAAAGTAAAAGGGCAAATTTATCATAGAGCAGGGTCCCTTCTACCATTCTCAGGCGAGAATCATAAATTTTTACAATTGTCCTTCATCAGTGATAGAAATTCTGAATTGAATACACGTTGCGAAATTTCTCCCAACGTTGAAAGGACAATCGTTTCCCAATTGCAACATCTTTTCCACGAAAATAATAATTTAGTGCGTCTGTTCAGCCATTGATTTGATGCCTACTGATACGCTTAAAATTGTTATTTCCGCTGACAAATTGCCTCCTGGCCAACATGTGCGTAGATACAATGCTCCAACTATCGACGAAGTGGCAAACGTTATGGTCGGAGATATATGGTATTGTTGTAAAAAATATAATACATGGACCTTGCGGTGCACTGAACGAAAATTCACCATGTATGGCCAAAGGAAGGTGCAAGAAGTAATATCCTCGACTTTTAGTATCCAACACAATTACTGGCAATGATGGTTACCCACAATATAGAAAAAGATCTACTGAAGATGGTGGTAAAACAGCAATAATAAAGAAGCGTAACGGTACCACTATCGAAGTAGATAACCAGTGGGTTGTTCCATATTCCCCATTATTATCAAAAACATTTAATGCACACGTAAGCGTTGAATACTGTAACTCCGTAAAGGCAATCAAACACATATGTAAATACGTCAACAAAGGCAGTGACATGGCAGTTTTTGGCTTGCAGTCCGAAATCAAAGATATCGACGAAATTGTACAATATCAGGCTGTGAATACATAAGCAGTAATGAAGCTGTTTGGCGAATTCTTTCATTTCCGATACATGAATTTAATCCAGCTGCTCGTCACTTAGAGGTACATTTACAGAATGTTCAACGTGTTTATTTTTCGGAATCCAACGTGCAACAAAGAGCCCAGAATCCACCGGATACAAAGTTAACTGCTTTCTTTTCGCTATGCAAAAATGATTCGTTTGCAAAAAAACTGCTGTATACTGAAGTGCCTTCGTATTACACGTGGAATACTGAAAATAAAGTATTTGAACGTCGAAAACAGGGTAAGTCAGTCGACTACCAACCTACCATCTTCAAAGATACCACGATAGGAAGACTCTACACCGTTCACCCTCTTTCAACATTTCTACGCCTGCTTTTGGTGAATGCACCCGGTCCGACGTCCTTTGAGTATTTGAGAACTGTAAACGGTACTATACATGACACTTACCGTAGTGCATGCCAAGCTCTGAATTTATTGGAGAATGACCAACACTGGGATAACTGCATAAATGACGCGTGCGAAACGTCAACTCCAAGTCAAATTCATGCATTGTTTGGCATCATACTAACAACTTGCTCTCCATCAGCTCCTACAGAGTTATGGGAAAAATATAAATCAAAAATGTCCGAAGAAATACTCCATCGAAAACGGTTAGAGACGTCAGATATGACTTTTAATTTTACATAAGAAATTTATAACCACACTTTAGTTATTATAGGAGATTTATGCGTATGTTTGGCAAACAAACCTCTTCATGATTGGGGAATGCCTTCACCTAATCGTACCACTGCTGTTTCGACATGTGTAGAATTGGATCGTGAACAAAGTTACAGTACGAGTGACCTATTGTCGTATGTAGAAAATAACATTTCAAAGTTAATGTCGGAACAATAAGACATTTATGATACGAAAATGCATTGTGTCGATAACAACGTTGGAGAAATTTTCTTTTTGGATGCGCCAGGAGGTACTGGTAAAATGTTTGTGATAAAACTGATTCTGGCATCAATTCGATCAAAAAATGATATAGCGTTGGTAATTGTGTCGTCTGGAATAGTCGCAACGTTGCTGCCTGGTAGAAGAACTGCTCATTCCGCTTTGAAATTGCCTCTGAATTTGCATTCTACAGAAACTCCCACGTGCAATATTTCCAAATTATCTGGGATGGGTAAAGTATTGCAGCAGTGCAAACTTATTATTTGGGACGAGTGCACAATGGCACATAAAAAATCGCTCAAGGCTCTGGATTAATGTTTGAAAGATTTGTGAAGGAATTCAAAACCCTTTGGCAGCACATTCATATTGCTTGCGAGAGATTTCAGGCAAACATTACCTAAAAAACCTAGATCAACCCCTGTAGACGAAATGAATGCTTGCCTGAAAAATTCTAATTTATGGGCACACGTAAAAACATTAAAATTAACTACAAATATGCGTGTGCGATTTCAAAACGATGA
The DNA here is from genome assembly GCF_032884065.1 of Artemia franciscana. NCBI lineage: Eukaryota > Metazoa > Arthropoda > Branchiopoda > Anostraca > Artemiidae > Artemia > Artemia franciscana. The sequence goes on along the minus strand of NW_027063241.1, from coordinate 26,252 downwards.
CTCTGGTCAAACATTTTCAGATCAATTGCTGGCAATTGGAAACGGAAAGCTCCCAGTAGACTCAATTTCAGGACCTATACAACTCAGGACTGCTGAATTCTGTAATTTAGTGACGTCCAAAAATGAATTGATTGAAAAAGTATTTCCGAAGATTCTAAACAATTATAAAAACAATAAATGGCTAAGTGAAAGAGCGATTCTTGCACCCAAAAATAAGGACGTCCACGAAATCAACAATATTGTTTTGACCAAGATTCGAGACCAGGCAGTCCTTTACAAGTCAGTCGACACAGTTTTGGAACCAAATGAGGCGGTTAATTATCCATCTGAATTTTTAAATTCCGTGGATCTTTTAGGGTTTCCACCACACGTGTTACAACTAAAAATAGGCGAACCAATAATACTGTTAAGAAATATCAACCCACCAAAGATTTGCAATGGCACGCGACTTGCCGTAAAAAAAAAACAATGGAAAACGTAATAGAGGCTACAATCTTGACAGGGCCTTTTGAGGGTGAGGCTGTTCTTATTCCTTGCATTCACATGATTCCAACGGATCTGCCTTTTCAATTTAAAAGATTGCAATTCCAAATTCGATTAGTATTTGCAATCACCATCAACAAAGCTCATGGTCAATCATTAGAAAAATGTGGTATAGATCTTAATACTGATTGTTTTTTCCATGAACAATTGTACGTTGCATGTTCAAGGGTCAGTAAACCTGACAACCTATTTATATGCAGCAACAATTGGACAGCGAAGAATGTTGTATATTCGCAAGTTTTACGCAGTTAATTTGTATTGTATCTATCTATCTATCTATATAAAAACGAGTTGTGTGTATGCATGTTTGTTTGTTTGTAAAAAGAGCGTTTGCATATGACGTCATTATTAGTAAATAAGGCTTTGTATATGCACAGACAATGGGAAAGCCAAGAATGTTGTATATTCGCAAGTTTTACGTAGTTCAAAACACATATATAAATCTATCTATATTCATAGGTGGTACACAGGGACACAACTACAATGGCGAGTAACTAATATAGCGCGTAACGACATATGCGCTTGTTTTTTTTTTTTAGTTTTTTCATTTAGTTTATTTTTAGTTTTTTACCTTTTTTTCAGTTTTCTTTTTCTTCTTCATTTTTCAGCGTCACCATGAAATACATATCGCCAAACCTTTTTTTGAAACTAAAATCTGGTAGGCATTGATGACCTTATCCAAGTCAAAATCCCAAACCCAATCATCATCGACATCATTTTCAGTTTTGATACGTTTTGACTGTCGCTGTCCAGGTGGATTTAACTCTAATTGCGCGGTTTTGCGTTCTTTAGCTGCAAGTCTTTTGGCATTAACCCTTTGAGCAGATTCCTCGGCTGTTTCTTCTGCCATTGTAGGATTTATACTTAAATTTCTCTTTGATTAACTATTTGAGCAGCTTCCTCGGCTGTTTCTTCTGTCATTTTAAGATCTATACTAAAAATTCTTATGTACGTGCTAAGCTTGCTAAAGCTCAACAATTTATAATAAACCTCAACATTTTAATTATCTGTTTTAAGGTTTTCGAATTACTTTAATCTATTGTCAAAATATTTCGAAATATTTATGCAATTCCTAGTCTTTACATTTTAGTTTGTTTTCTTTTCCTTCTTTATTTTTCAGACGTCATATTTCTGGCGTAAAAGACATAATGTAACAGACATAACATACAAACAACTTATTTTTATACATATAGATAGATAGATATTCAAATTTCTTCCAAACAGGAAGTCAAGCCTCGGTTTCCTGCCTAATTATATTAAGAGAAAATCATTACAAGAACAGACCATTACATATTCTGGACCTAAGAGGCCTAATGATTTTTTGGACCTAATGATTTTGGACCTAATGATTTTTTAGGGTTGCATATTCTGGATCTAGGTGGCTAAAAATGTAGTTTATCGTGAAAAAACGATTTTGTTATGAAAATATACTTATTAAATTAGGAAATATATTCATTACATCGATTTCCTTTCAAATAAGCCATTATAGAGCTCTCTATGATTTTCCAGTGCCATACCGTAGTTGCAGCTCCTTTTCTTGATTTTCAAACCAATATTTGTTCCTTGCTATTCAAGCCAAGGGAAAGTTCTTTTCCTAAATAGGGGTATTGGACAGGGCGGTTCTAATAGTGTACTTCTGTTTTTATAAGAATCCAGTTGTTTTTTACTAGGAGGTTTCTAGCTACTGCTGCAACCTGGATATTACTTGGTTTCTGGCTACCGCTGAAATCAAGATCTTACTCGGTTGACAGCTACTGTTGCAAACTGGATATATCGATCACTAATGTAATTTGACCATAAATTTATTACAAACAGGATTTCTTTCTTTCTGGAATGGTAAAAGACGAGCCTCAAAGATCGTCTTTTAATTTAATTGACTAATATTGATCCTTTATGTACATCTTGACAACAAACAATTTGTGATCGATCCTTCATTTAGTCACATAACCAAAAATAAAAAAAAAGTTTTGAAAAAATAGGAAACAAGAAAAACTTTCAGTCCTTGCTTATTAAGAAATGATAACCAATATCTGACTCAGTATTATTCCCCTATCAAAGCCAAGTTAAACGTAAGATGATGGTGATATCATCTTTCAACGGAATTTCTTTTATAAAGGTCACATTTTGTGGTTTGTTCGCTTTTCGGCATAAGCAAGTTAGAAACATTTTCTGTGAACAATGGATGGTCCAGACTCGTCGTATTCCTGCTTAGAAATCCACATCTCTTGGAATGTTGAGAGTGAAGCTAAGATAGAACCACCAATCCATACTGAGTATTTACGCTCAGGCGGGGCAATAACTTTGATCTTCATGGTGGATGGCGCAAGCGCAGTAATTTCCTTTTGCATTCTTTCAGCAATGCTAGGGTACATGGTAGAGCCACCAGACAAAACGATGCTGGCATAGAGATCCTTTCTGATGTCGACGTCGCATTTCATAATACTCTTGTATGTAGTTTCGTGAATGCCGTAAGATTCCATACCAAGAAAAGATGGCTGGAATAAGGCTTCTGGGCATCTGAATCTCTCATTGCCTATAGTGATGACCTGACCATCAGGTAGCTTATAGTTCTGTTCAAGAGATGCTGAGTTAGTGGCAGATGCTATCTCCTCTTCGAAGTCCAGAGCAACATAGCAAAGTTGTTCTTTGATATCACGAACGATTTCTCTTTCGGCAGTGGTAGTAAAGGAATATCCTCGTTCAGTTAAAATTCTCATCAAATAATCGGTCAAATCTCGACCAGCAAGATCCAATCTCAAAATGGCATGTTGGAGGGCATAGCCTTCGTAAATGGGTACGGTGTGGGTGACACCATCACCAGAGTCAAGAACGATACCAGTGGTTCTTCCAGATGCATAGAGGGAAAGGACGGCTTGGATGGCAACATACATAGCAGGGGTATTAAAAGTTTCGAACATGATTTGAGTCATTTTTTCTCTGTTGGCTTTTGGGTTAAGAGGCGCTTCTGTGAGTAAAATTGGGTGTTCTTCTGGGGCAACTCGAAGTTCATTGTAGAAGGTATGGTGCCAGATCTTTTCCATATCGTCCCAATCTGTGACAATCCCATGCTCAACAGGATACTTAAGTCTCAAAATTCCCCTTTTTGCTTGAGCGTCATCACCTACATAAGTATCCTGGCTACCAGCATTAATCATTACTCCCGTATGTTTTGGACGTCCAACCACAGCAGGAAACAATGTTTTTGGGGCATCATCTCCTGAAAATCCTGCTTTACAAATACCTGACCCATTATCAATAACAATTGCAACTATATCTTCTGTCATATTTTTTGTAATTCTTACTATAAAATGACATTACATGTTAAAGTCACTCGTCAAGTAGCAAGAACCTAACAAAAAACAAAACTAATTTTAAAATTTTCAGGTAGTTTCCTAGTTTGAAATAAGCAATAAAAATTATTGCTCGGGTGTCATAAATATTTTGCAGTTTACATAATAACCTTAGCGATTATAACCTTTGCGATAAACCTTCGTTAAAAACAACTCTAAGGCTTGTCTATTACTGTAACAGATGATGATTACTTTTTTACTGTAACAGATCATTGCCTATTACTTGTCTCTTACTGTAACAGATGATGAAATAATAACGATGATGATTAGGCTTGATAAGATCATCAATGTCTACCAAACCTCAGCTTAAAAACGTCCGGCCACATGTATTTCATAATGGCAAAAGGTAACCCGAAGCAAAACGGCCCAAACAAATTAAATTGACAATTGGTAAAAATCAAAATAAAAACAAGGATGGATTAATTATCCATCCTTGCCGTAAAAAACGATTCTCTGAGGTTTGTCTCTGACAAACCTCAGAGAATAGTTTTTTTGAGGTTCTTGTCACCTGATTCTCTGAGGTTTGTCTCTTATTTTAACAGATAAGAAAAAGCCATAAGCATTTTCATGTTTTAAATTTTCTTCGAAAAATTGTTTTCTGTCATTCTATTTAAGAGTTACATCGGTCAAGGATCGATCATCCATAGTGCCAGTCAAGAGGATCTCATGTACAAGTTTTAATATCAGTTTTCTTATACTTTAAATTATCAAATGTATAAAAATTGCCTCCGGCAGGAACTGAGCCTGGGACCTTCTGAGTAGAATTCCAACAATCTCTTTACTGTGCTAATTTGGTTTTTAAGGACTTATTTTTAAAATAGTTTGCGTTATACTTAAATGAACAAGGTTTTAGTGGTAGATTATAACCTAGTATCTGGGTTGCAATGGTAGCTAGTACCGAAGCAAGAGATGATCAGGTCCAATAATAAGAAATATAATACCCAAGAACTCCGAAAAATAGGGTTAGAATTGAAGCACAAACTATATATATTGAAGCACCCTTATGCAAGAAACTTACAGCACCTTGGCTTGAATAATGAGGATTATAGAAAAGAGAACTAAGCCCTGCGGCTATCTTCATTATTTTTGCTAGGAAGTAACTAAAACAAGTATATCTTCAAAATTTTCCGGGTTGCAGCTGTAGCTAACAAACTAATAAGAGACGATCGCACCCCATATTAAAAAATAAATAGTCCATTACCCTAATAGAACCAAGCACACTTTTGTGCTACCAAGTACACTATTAGAACCACATTGTCTGAAACCCTATATCGGAAACTTTTCGTCCCTTGGCTTGAACAACATGAAAAATATATTGGTTTGAAATTCAGGGAAAGTGGCTACAACCACTATAATCTTCATATACAGCATGGTTTTTCTCTTTTTTTTTTCTTTTCCACATTTATATTGGCACTGGAGCATCGTAAAGAGTTGTTTAATTGCTCATTTTAAAGTAAATTGATACATCTAGTGCCTTTTGTAATTAAAATAAAAAAATGCTTTAAAATTGAATTATTTTGATTTATGTTCCCATCTTTCCTCTTCTCATCTGCCAATTGAGCATAAGCCATCAAAATTTTCCAGAAAAGAAATTAATTTTTTTCCTAATGTTCGCCTATGCTCTGGTTTGCAGCGGTAGCTAGAAACACAGTAAGAAAGGATCAGGTCACATAGTAAAAGATGAAATAGTTCATAGCTCCTAAAACTAGAATCAGATGAAAAAAACAAGCACACTATTAGAACGGTCTTGTCGGACATCCCAATAAGGAAATTTATCTTCCCTTGGCTTGAACAACAAGGGAAATATGTTGGCCTAAAATTCAAGAAAAGTGGCAACAACCATGATAATCTTCATACACAGCATCTTTTTTCTCTTGTTTTTTCTTTTCCACAGCTAGATTGGCACTAGAACATCGTAGAGAGTTGTTTAATGGCTCATTTTAAAGTAAATTACTATATGTATTGCCTTTTGTAATTAAAAAGAAAATAGTTTGAAAGTTGAATTATTTTTACCAAGATCTCCGTTAATCTATCGCACTGCAGTAGCTTATGTTATTATACCATGAGGAATAATCGGATTCATCAGATCATCGGATATACCTAAAACATAGTATATAATATTTCATAATAAATTTGGTCAATCAAGTGGATATCATGTATTAGTTATTAATGAAATTTATGTTTAATTGCTCATATTATTTTTATTAGACTTTAAATAGACAAATGTTTAATCTTTGAAAAAAAAATATCCCATTTAACTGAACACATTTTAACTGAAATAATCAATTGACAAGGTAATCCAATTATAGTAAAGAACGAACTCAAGCCAATAGTAACTGAAATGTTTGATTCAGGTTTCAGCGGTAGCTTGCAACCTAGTAAGAGACGACTACGTCACATAGAAAAAAGCCTAAAACTCCTAAAACTAGAGTCTGATCAAAAAATAACTATACTATTGGAACTGCCTCGTCTAATACCCCTTTATAGGCAACTAACTGTCCCTTGGCTTGAATAAAAGTTAAAATTCATTGGTTGGAAAATCAAAAAATTAGCTACAACCATGTTAATCAGCATCGAGGGCATATTTCTTCGTTTTTTTCTTTTTCACAGAGAGCATGGCGCTGGAACATCATAAGAGCTAGTAAATGGCTCATTTTAAAGTAAATTGCCACATTTAGTGTCTGTTTGTAACAATAAAACTAATTTTGAAAACATAAATGATTTTATGTGAAAAACTTTATTTTTCTATCAGGAATCTTCGAATCACCCGCATCACAAGCGGGTACGCTTATCATCGTACCATGGGAGACTTAATGAAAAATAAGATAAATATAGTTATAGTAAAGATTAAACTCAAGTGAAAGGGAATTTAAGTCTGTGGCTTTTTAAATTTGAATTTAAAAGATATTGTTTTAAATTCTTTATATTAAAATTTCTTCCAAACAGGGAATCAAGCCCCGGTCTCCTGCGTAATTATATTAAGAGACAATCATTACAAGAACATACCATTGCATATTCTGGACCTAAGAGGCTGAATGATTTTTTGGGGTTTGTCTCTTGCTACTCCAAGGAAGAAAAATCCGTAGGCTTTTTCATGTTTATAATCAGGCACATATATATTCAAGGTCTTACTTGCATGTTGATTGCGGTGGTAGCTTGCAATATTGCACATAATGGATCGATAGTTCAGTATTCCCTTAAAAGATTTACCTTAATGCCGTTAGACTGCACAGTAGTAATAGTCTTGGCAGTATCATCTAGAATATCTAGAATAGTTTATTAGCTCTAAAAGTATTTTTAGTTGCCTAATCCTTAGTGTCAGTAGTTATAACAGCAGCAGTAGTATGAGTAGAAGCAGTAACATTAGGATGCAAATATTTATTTTGGTTAGTGCAATATTCTTCACAACGAACCCTGTTAATTTCAACTTCACACACCAAAATGTTTCTAAGATATTGCTGTTACACCTTTTTGACGACCTGCATACAGAGAGCGTGTTTGTAATCCGGGTTGCGGCGGTTTTCGGGTTGCAGAGTTAGTTTGCAACCTATTAAGAGACGAACACATCCAATATGGGGAAATACAGTAGCCCATGCTCCTAGAAATGGAGTCTGATCAGAACAAAAGTTCAATATTAGAATCACCTTGTCGGAAACGTTTATATAAGAAACTTATAGCTTCTTTGCTTGATTGAATAAAAAAAACAAGTTTTTTTAACTGAAAGTAAGGAGCGACATTAAAACTTAAAACGCACAGAAATTACTTCGTATATGAAAGAGGCTGCTTCCTCATCAACGCCCCGCTCTTTACGCTAAAGTTTGACTCTTTCTCTCAATTCTTCTTTTTAAAACAGTAAAAAACTTTAGCGTAAAGAGCGGGGCGTTGATGGGGAAGCAGCCTCTTTCATATACGAAGTAATTTCTGTGCGTTTTAAGTTTTAATGTCGCTCCTTACTTTCAGTTAAAAAAACTTGTTTTTTTTATTCAATTTCTGAACGTTTTTGAATCAATGCATGTTTTGATTTTGGCTCTCCGCAGAGGAATAATCAAAACGAAATTTGCATATTTTTTTTTTGGCTCAATGGCTTTCTCATAATTTTGATCGAATGATTTTGAGAAAAAAAGAGCGGGGGACGAAGCCTAGTTGCCCCCCGATTTTTTGGTTAATTAAAAAGGCAACTAGAACTTTTAATTTTTTACGAATCTTTTTATTGGTAAAAGATTTACGTAACTTATAAATTAGCTTACGTAAAGAATTTTTGTATTCTCATGTTTTTATTACATATATGAGGGGATTCGCCCCATCGTCAGTACCTCGCTCTTTACACTAAAGCTTAAATTTTATCCCAATTCATTAAAAATGACACCCTGAATCACAAAAGCCGTAGAATAAGTAGTTGAAATTACTGAAAATACTTTAGCATAAAGAGCGAGGTATTAGAAGGAGGTGAGCCCCTCATATGGGTAATAATTTCTGTTTGTTTTAAGTTTTATTGCTGTTCCTTACTTCCAGCTGAAAAAGCTTTTTCACTTTTATTTTTTAATTGGTTTTTTTAAATAATGCTAGTAAATCCTGCTCTCCCTTCATGGAAATTTTCTTCTCCCATTACAAATTCTCGAAGGAAAGTTCCCCCAGCATATCCCCCTCTTCTCAACCCCTCCCCCAAACCAAAAAAATCCTCCTGAAAACGCCTGTATACTTCCCAATAACCATTACTATATGTAAGCACAGGTCAAAGTTTGTAACTTGTTGCCCCTCCCACGGGGACTGTGTGGGAGTAAGTCGTCCCCAAAGACATTGTTATAAGGTTTTTCGACTACGCTGAATAAAATGGCCATCTCAGAATTTTGATCCGTTGACTTTGGGAAAATAATTAGCGTGGGAGGGGGCCTAGGTGCTCTCCAATTTTTTTGGTCACTTAAAAAGGGCACTAGAAATTTTCATTTCCGTTAGAATGAGCCCTTTGCAACATTCTAGGACAACTGGGTCGATACGATCACCCCTGGGAAAAAAAAAAAAAAACAAATAAACACGCATCCGGGATCTGCCTTCTGGCAAAAAATGCAAAATTCCACATTTTTGTAGATAGGAGCTCGAAACTTCTACAGTAGGGTTCTCTGATACGCTGAATCTGATGGTGTAATTTTCGTTAAGATTCTATGACTTTTAGGGGGCGTTTCCCCCTATTTTCTAAAATAACGCAAATTTTCTCAGGCTCGTAACTTTTGATGGGTACGACTAAACTTGATGAAACTTATATATTTAAAACCAGCATTAAAATGCAATTCTTTTGATGTAGCTATTGGTATCAAAATTCCATTTTTTAGAGTTTTGGTTACTATTGAGCCGGGTCGCTCCTTACTACAGTTCGTTACCACGAACTGTTTGAATACTGAATAAGATCTACTGGTTTGAAAAACAAGAAAACAGAGACAAGAACAGGGGAGAGAAACAGGGAGAAACAGGGGAAGGGAATGCTTAGCACCAGACTTGTTTGTAAAAGCTAATTTCTGTGCGTTTTAAGTTTTAATGTCGCTCCTTACTTTCAGTTAAAAAAACTTGTTTTTTTTATTCAATCAAGCAAAGAAGCTATAAGTTTCTTATATAAACGTTTCTGACAAGGTGATTCTAATATTGAACTTTTGTTCTGATCAGACTCCTTTTCTAGGAGCATGGGCTACTGTATTTCCCCATAATGGATGTGTTCGTCTCTTAATAGGTTGCAAACTAACTCTGCAACCCGAACACCGCCGCAACCCGGATTACAAACACGCTCTCTGTATGCAGGTCGTCAAAAAGTTGTAACAGCAATATCTTAGAAACATTTTGGTGTGTGAAGTTGAAATTAACAGGGTTCGTTGTGAAGAATATTGCACTAACCAAAATAAATATTTGCATCCTAATGTTACTGCTTCTACTCATACTACTGCTGCTGTTATAACTACTGACACTAAGGATTAGGCAGCTAAAAATACTTTTAGAGCTAATAAACTATTCTAGATATTCTAGATGATACTGCCAAGACTATTACTACTGTGCAGTCTAACGGCATTAAGGTAAATCTTTTAAGGGCATACTGAACTATCGATCCATTATGTGCAATATTGCAAGCTACCACCGCAATCAACATGCAAGTAAGACCTTGAATATATATGTGCCTGATTATAAATATGAAAAAGCCTACGGATTTTTCTTCCTTGGAGTAGCAAGAGACAAACCCCAAAAAATCATTCAGTCTCTTAGGTTCAGAATATGCAATGGTATGTTCTTGTAATGATTGTCTCTTAATATAATTACGCAGGAGACCGGGGCTTGATTCCCTGTTTGGAAGAAATTTTAATATAAAGAATTTAAAACAATATCTTTTAAATTCAAATTTAAAAAGCCACAGACTTAAATTCCCTTTCACTTGAGTTTAATCTTTACTATAACTATATTTATCTTATTTTTCATTAAGTCTCCCATGGTACGATGATAAGCGTATCCGCTTGTGATGCGGGTGATTCGACGATTCCTGATAGAAAAATAAAGTTTTTCGCATAAAATCATTTATGTTTTCAAAATTAGTTTTATTGTTACAAACAGACACTAAATGTGGCAATTTACTTTAAAATGAGCCATTTACTAGCTCTTATGATGTTCCAGCGCCATGCTCTCTGTGGAAAAGAAAAAAACGAAGAAATATGCCCTCGATGCTGATTAACATGGTTGTAGCTACTTTTTTGATTTTCCAACCAATGAATTTTAACTTTTATTCAAGCCAAGGGACAGTTAGTTGCCTATAAAGGGGTATTAGACGAGGCAGTTCCAATAGTATAGTTATTTTTTGATCAGACTCTAGTTTTAGGAGTTTTAGGCTTTTTTCTATGTGACGTAGTCGTCTCTTACTAGGTTGCAAGCTACCGCTGAAACCTGAATCAAACATTTCAGTTACTATTGGCTCGAGTTCGCTCTTTACTATAATTGGATTACCTTGTCAATTGATTATTTCAGTTAAAATTTGTTCAGTTAAATGGGATATTTTTTTTTCAAAGATTAAACATTTGTCTATTTAAAGTCTAATAAAAATAATATGAGCAATTAAACATAAATTTCATTAATAACTAATACATGATATCCTCTTGATTGACCAAACTTATTATGAAATATTATATACTATGTTTTAGGTATATCCGATGATCTGATGAATCCGATTATTCCTCATGGTATAATAACATAAGCTACTGCAGTGCGATAGATTAACGGAGATCTTGGTAAAAATAATTCAACTTTCAAACTATTTTCTTTTTAATTACAAAAGGCAATACATATAGTAATTTACTTTAAAATGAGCCATTAAACAACTCTCTACGATGTTCTAGTGCCAATCTAGCTGTGGAAAAGAAAAAACAAGAGAAAAAAGATGCTGTGTATGAAGATTATCATGGTTGTTGCCACTTTTCTTGAATTTTAGGCCAACATATTTCCCTTGTTGTTCAAGCCAAGGGAAGATAAATTTCCTTATTGGGATGTCCGACAAGACCGTTCTAATAGTGTGCTTGTTTTTTTCATCTGATTCTAGTTTTAGGAGCTATGAACTATTTCATCTTTTACTATGTGACCTGATCCTTTCTTACTGTGTTTCTAGCTACCGCTGCAAACCAGAGCATAGGCGAACATTAGGAAAAAAATTAATTTCTTTTCTGGAAAATTTTGATGGCTTATGCTCAATTGGCAGATGAGAAGAGGAAAGATGGGAACATAAATCAAAATAATTCAATTTTAAAGCTTTTTTTTATTTTAATTACAAAAGGCACTAGATGTATCAATTTACTTTAAAATGAGCAATTAAACAACTCTTTACGATGCTCCAGTGCCAATATAAATGTGGAAAAGAAAAAAAAAAGAGAAAAACCATGCTGTATATGAAGATTATAGTGGTTGTAGCCACTTTCCCTGAATTTCAAACCAATATATTTTTCATGTTGTTCAAGCCAAGGGACGAAAAGTTTCCGATATAGGGTTTCAGACAATGTGGTTCTAATAGTGTACTTGGTAGCACAAAAGTGCGCTTGGTTCTATTAGGGTAATGGACTATTTATTTTTTAATATGGGGTGCGATCGTCTCTTATTAGTTTGTTAGCTACAGCTGCAACCCGGAAAATTTTGAAAATATACTTGTTTTAGTTACTTCCTAGCAAAAATAATGAAGATAGCCGCAGGGCTTAGTTCTCTTTTCTATAATCCTCATTATTCAAGCCAAGGTGCTGTAAGTTTCTTGCATAAGGGTGCTTCAATATATATAGTTTGTGCTTCAATTCTAACCCTATTTTTGGAGTTCTTGGGTATTATATTTCTTATTATTGGACCTGATCATCTCTTGCTTCGGTGCTAGCTACCATTGCAACCCAGATACTAGGTTATAATCTACCACTAAAACCTTGTTCATTTAAGTATAACGCAAACTATTTTAAAAATAAGTCCTTAAAAACCAAATTAGCACAGTAAAGAGATTGTTGGAATTCTACTCAGAAGGTCCCAGGCTCAGTTCCTGCCGGAGGCAATTTTTATACATTTGATAATTTAAAGTATAAGAAAACTGATATTAAAACTTGTACATGAGATCCTCTTGACTGGCACTATGGATGATCGATCCTTGACCGATGTAACTCTTAAATAGAATGACAGAAAACAATTTTTCGAAGAAAATTTAAAACATGAAAATGCTTATAGCTTTTTCTTATCTGTTAAAATAAGAGACAAACCTCAGAGAATCAGGTGGCTTATAATTAATCCATCCTTGTTTTTATTTTGATTTTTACTAATTGTCAATTTAATTTGTTTGGGCCGTTTTGCTTCGGGTTACCTTTTGCCATTATGAAATACATGTGGCCGGACGTTTTTAAGCTGAGGTTTGGTAGACATTGATGATCTTATCAAGCCTAATCATCATCGTTATTATTTCATCATCTGTTACAGTAAGAGACAAGTAATAGACAATGATCTGTTACAGTAAAAAAGTAATCATCATCTTTTACAGTAATAGACAAGCCTTAGAGTTGTTTTTAACGAAGGTTTATCGCAAAGGTTATAATCGCTAAGGTTATTATGTAAACTGCAAAATATTTATGACACCCGAGCAATAATTTTTATTTCTTATTTCAAACTAGGAAACTACCTGAAAATTTTAAAATTAGTTTTGTTTTTTGTTAGGTTCTTGCTACTTGACGAGTGACTTTAACATGTAATGTCATTTTATAGTAAGAATTACAAAAAATATGACAGAAGATATAGTTGCAATTGTTATTGATAATGGGTCAGGTATTTGCAAAGCAGGATTTTCAGGAGATGATGCCCCAAAAACATTGTTTCCTGCTGTGGTTGGACGTCCAAAACATACGGGAGTAATGATTAATGCTGGTAGCCAGGATACTTATGTAGGTGATGACGCTCAAGCAAAAAGGGGAATTTTGAGACTTAAGTATCCTGTTGAGCATGGGATTGTCACAGATTGGGACGATATGGAAAAGATCTGGCACCATACCTTCTACAATGAACTTCGAGTTGCCCCAGAAGAACACCCAATTTTACTCACAGAAGCGCCTCTTAACCCAAAAGCCAACAGAGAAAAAATGACTCAAATCATGTTCGAAACTTTTAATACCCCTGCTATGTATGTTGCCATCCAAGCCGTCCTTTCCCTCTATGCATCTGGAAGAACCACTGGTATCGTTCTTGACTCTGGTGATGGTGTCACCCACACCGTACCCATTTACGAAGGCTATGCCCTCCAACATGCCATTTTGAGATTGGATCTTGCTGGTCGAGATTTGACCGATTATTTGATGAGAATTTTAACTGAACGAGGATATTCCTTTACTACCACTGCCGAAAGAGAAATCGTTCGTGATATCAAAGAACAACTTTGCTATGTTGCTCTGGACTTCGAAGAGGAGATAGCATCTGCCACTAACTCAGCATCTCTTGAACAGAACTATAAGCTACCTGATGGTCAGGTCATCACTATAGGCAATGAGAGATTCAGATGCCCAGAAGCCTTATTCCAGCCATCTTTTCTTGGTATGGAATCTTACGGCATTCACGAAACTACATACAAGAGTATTATGAAATGCGACGTCGACATCAGAAAGGATCTCTATGCCAGCATCGTTTTGTCTGGTGGCTCTACCATGTACCCTAGCATTGCTGAAAGAATGCAAAAGGAAATTACTGCGCTTGCGCCATCCACCATGAAGATCAAAGTTATTGCCCCGCCTGAGCGTAAATACTCAGTATGGATTGGTGGTTCTATCTTAGCTTCACTCTCAACATTCCAAGAGATGTGGATTTCTAAGCAGGAATACGACGAGTCTGGACCATCCATTGTTCACAGAAAATGTTTCTAACTTGCTTATGCCGAAAAGCGAACAAACCACAAAATGTGACCTTTATAAAAGAAATTCCGTTGAAAGATGATATCACCATCATCTTACGTTTAACTTGGCTTTGATAGGGGAATAATACTGAGTCAGATATTGGTTATCATTTCTTAATAAGCAAGGACTGAAAGTTTTTCTTGTTTCCTATTTTTTCAAAACTTTTTTTTTATTTTTGGTTATGTGACTAAATGAAGGATCGATCACAAATTGTTTGTTGTCAAGATGTACATAAAGGATCAATATTAGTCAATTAAATTAAAAGACGATCTTTGAGGCTCGTCTTTTACCATTCCAGAAAGAAAGAAATCCTGTTTGTAATAAATTTATGGTCAAATTACATTAGTGATCGATATATCCAGTTTGCAACAGTAGCTGTCAACCGAGTAAGATCTTGATTTCAGCGGTAGCCAGAAACCAAGTAATATCCAGGTTGCAGCAGTAGCTAGAAACCTCCTAGTAAAAAACAACTGGATTCTTATAAAAACAGAAGTACACTATTAGAACCGCCCTGTCCAATACCCCTATTTAGGAAAAGAACTTTCCCTTTGCTTGAATAGCAAGGAACAAATATTGGTTTGAAAATCAAGAAAAGGAGCTGCAACTACGGTATGGCACTGGAAAATCATAGAGAGCTCTATAATGGCTTATTTGAAAGGAAATCGATGTAATGAATATATTTCCTAATTTAATAAGTATATTTTCATAACAAAATCGTTTTTTCACGATAAACTACATTTTTAGCCACCTAGATCCAGAATATGCAACCCTAAAAAATCATTAGGTCCAAAATCATTAGGTCCAAAAAATCATTAGGCCTCTTAGGTCCAGAATATGTAATGGTCTGTTCTTGTAATGATTTTCTCTTAATATAATTAGGCAGGAAACCGAGGCTTGACTTCCTGTTTGGAAGAAATTTGAATATCTATCTATCTATATGTATAAAAATAAGTTGTTTGTATGTTATGTCTGTTACATTATGTCTTTTACGCCAGAAATATGACGTCTGAAAAATAAAGAAGGAAAAGAAAACAAACTAAAATGTAAAGACTAGGAATTGCATAAATATTTCGAAATATTTTGACGATAGATTAAAGTAATTCGAAAACCTTAAAACAGATAATTAAAATGTTGAGGTTTATTATAAATTGTTGAGCTTTAGCAAGCTTAGCACGTACAGAAGAATTTTTAGTATAGATCTTAAAATGACAGAAGAAACAGCCGAGGAAGCTGCTCAAATAGTTAATCATTGAGAAATTTAAGTATAAATCCTACAATGGCAGAAGAAATAGCCGAGGAATCTGCTCAAAGGGTTAATGCCAAAAGACTTGCAGCTAAAGAACGCAAAACCGCGCAATTAGAGTTAAATCCACCTGGACAGCGACAGTCAAAACGTATCAAAACTGAAAATGATGTCGATGATGATTGGGTTTGGGATTTTGACTTGGATAAGGTCATCAATGCCTACCAGATTTTAGTTTCAAAAAAAGGTTTGGCGATATGTATTTCATGGTGACGCTGAAAAATGAAGAAGAAAAAGAAAACTGAAAAAAAGGTAAAAAACTAAAAATAAACTAAATGAAAAAACTAAAAAAAAAACAAGCGCATATGTCGTTACGCGCCATATTAGTTACGCGCCATTGTAGTTGTGTCCCTGTGTACCACCTATGAATATAGATAGATTTATATATGTGTTTTGAACTACGTAAAACTTGCGAATATACAACATTCTTGGCTTTCCCATTGTCTGTGCATATACAAAGCCTTATGTACTAATAATGACGTCATATGCAAACGCTCTTTTTACAAACAAACAAACATGCATACACACAACTCGTTTTTATATAGATAGATAGATAGATACAATACAAATTAACTGCGTAAAACTTGCGAATATACAACATTCTTCGCTGTCCAATTGTCGCTGCATATAAATAGGTTGTCAGGTTTACTGACCCTTGAACATGCAACGTACAATTATTCATGGAAAAAAAAATCAGTATTAAGATCTATACCACATTTTTCTAATGATTGACCATGAGCTTTGTTGATGGTGATTGCAAATACTAATCGAATTTGGAATTGCAATCTTTTAAATTGAAAAGGCAGATCCGTTGGAATCATGTGAATGCAAGGAATAAGAACAGCCTCACCCTCAAAAGAACCTGTCAAGATTGTAGCCTCTATTACGTTTTCCATTGTTTTTTTTTTACGGCAAGTCGCGTGCCATTGCAAAGCTTTGGTGGGTTGATATTTCTTAACAGTATTATTGGTTCGCCTATTTTTAGTTGTAACACGTGTGGTGGAAACCCTGAAAGATCCACGGAATTTAAAAATTCTGATGGATAATTAACCGCCTCATTTGGTTCCAAAACTGTGTCGACTGACTTGTAAAGGACTGCCTGGTCTCGAATCTTGGTCAAAACAATATTGTTGATTTCGTGGACGTCCTTATTTTTGGGTGCAAGAATCGCTCTTTCACTTAGCCATTTATTGTTTTTATAATTGTTTAGAATCTTCGGAAATACTTTTTCAATCAATTCATTTTTGGACGTCACTAAATTACAGAATTCAGCAGGTAGTTGTATACGTCCTGAAATTGAGTCTACTGGGAGCTTTCCGTTTCCAATTGCCAGCAATTGATCTGAAAATGTTTGACCAGAGTCATCGTTTCGCAATCGCACACGCATATTTGTAGTTAATTTTAATGTTTTTACGTGTGCCCATAAATTAGAATTTTTCAGGCAAGCATTCATTTCGTCTACAGGGGTTGATCTAGGTTTTTTAGGTAATGTTTGCCTGAAATCTCTCGCAAGCAATATTAATGTGCTGCCAAAGGGTTTCGAATTCCCTCACAAATCTTTCAAACATTAATCCAGAGCCTTGAGCGATTTTTTATGTGCCATTGTGCACTCGTCCCAAATAAGTTTTCACTGCTGCAATACTTTACCCATCCCAGATGATTTGGAAATATTGCACGTGGGAGTTTCTGTAGAATGCAAATTCAGAGGCAATTTCAAAGCGGAATGAGCAGTTCTTCTACCAGGCAGCAACGTTGCGACTATTCCAGACGACACAATTACCAACGCTATATCATTTTTTGATCGAATTGATGCCAGAATCAGTTTTATCACAAACATTTTACCAGTACCTCCTGGTGCATCCAAAAAGAAAATTTCTCCAACGTTGTTATCGACACAATGCATTTTCGTATCATAAATGTCTTATTGTTCCGACATTAACTTTGAAATGTTATTTTCTACATACGACAATAGGTCACTCGTACTGTAACTTTGTTCACAATCCAATTCTACACATGTCGAAACAGCAGTGGTACGATTAGGTAAAGGCATTCCCCAATCATGAAGAGGTTTGTTTGCCAAACATACGCATAAATCTTCTATAATAACTAAAGTGTGGTTATAAATTTCTTATGTAAAATTAAAAGTCATATCTGACGTCTCTAACCGTTTTCGATGGAGTATTTCTTCGGACATTTTTGATTTATATTTTTCCCATAACTCTGTAGGAGCTGATGGAGAGCAAGTTGTTAGTATGATGCCAAACAATGCATGAATTTGACTTGGAGTTGACGTTTCGCACGCGTCATTTATGCAGTTATCCCAGTGTTGGTCATTCTCCAATAAATTCAGAGCTTGGCATGCACTACGGTAAGTGTCATGTATAGTACCGTTTACAGTTCTCAAATACTCAAAGGACGTCGGACCGGGTGCATTCACCAAAAGCAGGCGTAGAAATGTTGAAGGGGGTGAACGGTGTAGAGTCTTCCTATCGTGGTATCTTTGAAGATGGTAGGTTGGTAGTCGACTGACTTACCCTGTTTTCGACGTTCAAATACTTTATTTTCAGTATTCCACGTGTAATACGAAGGCACTTCAGTATACAGCAGTTTTTTTTTGCAAACGAATCATTTTTGCATAGCGAAAAGAAAGCAGTTAACTTTGTATCCGGTGGATTCTGGGCTCTTTGTTGCACGTTGGATTCCGAAAAATAAACACGTTGACCATTCTGTAAATGTACCTCTAAGTGAAGAGCAGCTGGATTAAATTCATGTATCGGAAATGAAAGAATTCGCCAAACAGCTTCATTACTGCTTATGTATTCACAGCCTGATATTGTACAATTTCGTCGATATCTTTGATTTCGGACTGCAAGCCAAAAACTGCCATGTCACTGCCTTTGTTGACGTATTTACATATGTGTTTGATTGCCTTTACGGAGTTACAGTATTCAACGCTTACGTGTGCATTAAATGTTTTTGATAATAATGGGGAATATGGAACAACCCACTGGTTATCTACTTCGATAGTGGTACCGTTACGCTTCTTTATTATTGCTGTTTTACCACCATCTTCAGTAGATCTTTTTCTATATTGTGGGTAACCATCATTGCCAGTAATTGTGTTGGATACTAAAAGTCGAGGATATTACTTCGTGCACCTTCCTTTGGCCATACATGGTGAATTTTCGTTCAGTGCACCGCAAGGTCCATGTATTATATTTTTTACAACAATACCATATATCTCCGACCATAACGTTTGCCACTTCATCGATAGTTGGAGCATTGTATCTACGCACATGTTGGCCAGGAGGCAATTTGTCAGCGGAAATAACAATTTTAAGCGTATCAGTAGGCATCAAATCGATGGCTGAACAGACGCACTAAATTATTATTTTCGTGGAAAAGATGTTGCAATTGGGAAACGATTGTCCTTTCAACGTTGGGAGAAATTTCGCAACGTGTATTCAATTCAGAATTTCTATCACTGATGAAGGACAATTGTAAAAATTTATGATTCTCGCCTGAGAATGGTAGAAGGGACCCTGCTCTATGATAAATTTGCCCTTTTACTTTGAAAGTAGGCATTGATAAAAAAAAACGCTTAGATTCTGACGTAGTTCCAGTAAGCAAAGTCTTCAATGGCTCTGGGGCAATCGGCGGTTCATAGACATGACATTACGGCCCGTGTCTTCCCACAAAAGTTGAAATCACTGATAAACTACATAGTAAAACTTGAAGTGTTTGGGTCAGTGCAATGCTGGATGTACTCAGTGGAATGGCAAAAACGAGGTTTGCCACACGCACATATACTAATCTGGCTACATAATAAAATTACTTCTAACGAAATTGATGATGTGATTTCCGCTGAAATACCTGATGAAAATTTCGATAAGGGGTTATATGATATTGTTGTAAAAAATATGATACATGGACCTTGCGGTGCACAGAACGAAAATTCACCATGCATGGCCAAAGGAAGGTGCACGAAGCAATATCCTCGACTTTTAGTATCCAACACAATTACTGGCAATGATGGTTACCCACAATATAGAAGAAGATCTACTGAAGATGGCGGTAAAACAGCAATAATAAAGAAGCGTAACGGTACCACCATCAAAGTAGATAACCAGTGGGTTGTTCCATATTCCCCATTATTATCAAAAACATTTAATGCACACATAAGCGTTGAATACTGTAACTCCGTAAAGGCAATCAAACAGATATGTAAATACGTCAACAAAGGCAGTGACATGGCAGTTTTTGGCTTGCAGTCCGAAATCAAAGATATCGACGAAATTGTACAATATCAGGCTGGAAGATACATAAGCAGTAATGAAGCTGTTTGGCGAATTCTTTCATTTCCGATACATGAACTTAGTCCAGCTGCTCTTCACTTAGAGGTACATTTACAGAATGGTCAACGTGTTTATTTTTCGGAATCCAACGTGCAACAAAGAGCCCAGAATCCACTGGATACAAAGTTAACTGCTTTCTTTTCGCTATGCAAAAATAATTTGTTTGCAAAAAAACTGCTGTATACTGAAGTGCCTTTGTATTACACGTGGAATACTAAAAATAAAGTATTTGAACGTCGAAAACAGGGTAAGTCAGTCGACTGCCAACCTACCATCTTCAAAGATACCACAATAGGAAGACTCTACACCGTTCACCCCAATCAACATGAATGCTTCTTTCTACGCCTTCTTTTGGCGAATGCACCCGGTCCGACGTCCTTTGACTATTTGAGAACTGTAAACGGTACTATACATGACACTTACCGTAGTGCATGCCAAGCTCTGAATTTATTGGAGGATGGCCAACACTGGGATAACTGCATCAATGACGCGTGGGAACAGCTAGTATATATATATATATCTATATATATATATTAACTAGCTGGTGGGGGCACGTCACAAGTCGTTACGCGCCATATGAGTTACGCGCCATTGTAGTTGTGTCCCTATGTCCCACCTGTGAATATAGATATATATATATATATATATATATATATATATATATATATATATATATATATATATATATCTATATATATAAAAATAAGTTGTCTGTCTGTGGATGTGTGGATGGATGTGTGGATGGATGTGTCAGGTGACGTCACCTGAAAAAACTGGATTAGGTGACGTCAAAACTGAAAAAACTAAAAAAAGGCAAAAACTACAAAAAAAACTAAAAACTAATAAAAAAAATAAAAAAGCTAAAAAACTAAAAAAACTATAAAGGTAAAAACCAATAAAAAACTAAAAAAAAAACTGAAAAAACTAAAAAAAGGCAAAAACTACAAAAAAAAACTAAAAACTAATAAAAAAAGTAAAAAAGCTAAAAAACTAAAAAACTAAAAAAACTAAAAAAGGTAAAAAACTAAAAAAAATAAAAAATAAAAAAAAACTAAAAAAAAGGAAAAAACTGAAAAATAAGCTAAAATAAAGGTAAAAACCAATAAAAAACTAAAAAAAAAAAGGAAAAACTAATAAATGACGACACTCAAAGAGAAAGCGACCAGGACAAAAAAACTAAAAAAAAAGGCAAAAACTACAAAAAAACTAAAAACTAATAAAAAAAATAAAAAAGCTAAAAACTAAAAAAACTAAAAAAAGGTAAAAAACTAAAAAAACTAAAACTAAAAAAAAACTAAAAAAGGTAAAAACTAAAAGAACTAAAAAAGAAAAAAATAAATGACGACACTCAAAGAGAAAGCGACCAGGACAAAAGGAATGTTCGATTAGCAATCAACAAAGCACCGGGACACAGGGAGTATAAATGACGACCAGGACACAAGTAAAAAAAAAAATTAACAAAACTAAAAAGAAGGTAAAAACTACAAAAAAACTAAAAAGAAAAAAAAACTAAAAACTAATAAAAAAACTAAAAAATCTAAAAATCTAAATAAACTAAAAAAGAAAAAAAAAGGAAAAAAATAAAGGAGAAAAACAAAACTAAAAAACGAATGTATATACAGACCGGTACACCGGATACAAATGACGACCGGGACACAGGGAATATAAATAACGACCGGGACACAGGGACACAACTACAACGGGGACACCGGGGGAAACAGGGGGATATAAATGACGACCGGGACAAAAAAACTAAAAAGAAATAAAAACTAAAAACTAATAAAAAAAACTAAAAAATCTAAAAATCTAAATAAGCTAAAAAAGAAAAAAAAAGGAAAAAAATAAAGGAGAAAAACAAAACTAAAAAACGAATGTATATACAGACCGGGACACCGGGATACAAATGATGACCGGACCCGGGACACAGGGAATATAAATGACGACCGGGACACAGGGACACAACTACAACGGGGACACCGGGGGAAACAGGGGATAACCTGACAATCTATTTATATGCAAAGACAATGGGACAGCAAAGAATGTTGTATATTCGCAAGTTTTACGTAGTTAAAACCATATATATATATATATATCTATATTCACAGGTGGGACATTTGTGTCCTGGTGTCCCGGTCTGTAATTTCTATTCGAACAATCCCTGTGTCCCGGTTGTCATTTATATATCCCGCATGTGCCCCCGGCGTCCCCGTTGTAGTTGTGTCCCTGTGTCCCGGTCGTCATTTATATTCCCTGTGTCCTGGTCGTCATTTGTATCCCGGTGTCCCGGTCTGTATGTACATTCGTTTTTGAAATGGTATATGATGAATTAAATTTTTATATTTTTCCCCTTTTTTTCTTTTTAGTTTTTTTTTTATATTAATTTTTTTAGTTTTGTTTTTCTCCTTTATTTTTCATTTTTTTTTCTGTTTTTATTTTTTTTCTTTTTAGTTTTTTTTTTAGTTTTTTAGCTTTTTTAGTTTTCTTATTAATTTTTAATTTTTTTTTTTAGTTTTTTTGTAGTTTTTACCTTTTTTTTAGTTTTTTAGTTTTTTTTTTTTACTTATATTCTGGTCGTCATTTATACTCCCTGTGTCCCGGTCGTCATTTGTGTCCTGGTGCTTTGTTGATGGTGATTGCTAATCGAACATTCCTTGTTTCCCGGTCGCTTTCTCTTCGAGTGTCCCGGTCGTCATTTATATTCCCTATGTGCCGGTGTCCCGGTCGTCATTTGTGTCCCGATGTCCCGGTCTGTAATTTCGTCAGTCGAAAACATGACGTCAGTCAACACACAAACATGACGTCACCCGACAGACCCACACACACACAGACAACTTATTTTTATATGCATAGATAGATAGATAAGTTATCTGTTATGTCTTTTACACTATGTCTGTTACGCCAGATTATATCTTCTTCTATATATAAACGAAAACAAACTAAAATTTAAAAACTGAGAATTGCATAAATATTTCGAAATATTTTAACATTAGATTAAAGTAAAGCTTGGCACGTGAAGAGGAATTTTTAGTATAGATCTTAAAATGACAGAAGAAACAGCCGAGAAAGCTGCTCCAATAGTTAATTCAAAGAGAAATTTTAGTATAAATCCTACAATGGCAGAAGAAACAGTCAAGGAATCTGTTCAAAGGGTTAATGCCAAAAGGCTTGCGGCTAAAGAACGCAAAACCGCGCAGTTAGATGAAAATCCACCTGGACAGCGAGAGTCAAAACGTATCAAAACTGAAAATGATAGCGATGATGATTTGGTTTGGGATTTTGACTTGGATAAGGTTGTCAATGCCTACCAGATTTTAGTAAAAAAACAAGGGTTCGGCGATATGTATTTATGTCTGAAAAATAAAGAATAAAAAGAAAACTGAAAAAAGAAAAATGGTGAAAAACCAAAAAAAAACAACTAAAAAGAAAAAACTAAAACAAACAACTTAAAAATAAAAAACAGCTAAAAAATTAAAAAAATTAAAAAAGAAAAAACGTAAAAAAAATACAAAAAATAAAAAACGTAAAAAACTAAAATGAAAATAAAACTAAAAAAAGCTGAAAAACTAAAAAGAAAAAAAAACTAAAAAGCTAAAAAACTAAAAAAAAGAAAAAACTAAAAAAATTGTGAATTGCACAAATATTTCAATATATTTTGACAATAGATTAAAGTAATTCGAAAACCTTAAAACACAGCAAAGAATGTTGTATATTCGCAAGTTTTACGTAGTTAAAAAACATATATATATATATATATATATATATATATATATATATATATATATATATATATATATATATATATATATATATATATATATATATATATATATGTTTTTAACTACGTAAAACTTGCGAATATACAACATTCTTTGCTGTCCCATCGTCTGTGCATATAAATAGATTGTCAGGTTTACCGACTCTTGAACATGCAACGCATAATGGTCCATGGGAAAACAATCCGTATTTAGATCTATACCTCATGATTCTATTGATTGCCCTTGAGCTTTGTTGATGGTGATTGCTAATCGACCATTTCCTTTGTTGCTTTCGTCATTTATATATCCCCCTGTGCCCCCCGGCGTCCCCGTTGTAGTTGTGTCCCTGTGTCCGGGTTGTCATTTATATTCCTGTGTCCCCGTCGTCATTTGTGTCCCGGTGTCCCAGTCTGTGATTTCTATTTGAGTGTCCCGGGCGTCATTTATATTCGTCAGGATATTGTAGGGCATCGTAGCATCGATGAGT
Organism: Artemia franciscana; assembly: GCF_032884065.1. Lineage (NCBI taxonomy): Eukaryota > Metazoa > Arthropoda > Branchiopoda > Anostraca > Artemiidae > Artemia > Artemia franciscana. Next base: position 2,044 of record NW_027063241.1, on the reverse strand, counting down.
TTAAGCAATTCTTGTCAACTGATTGTTTCGCCTATAAAGAATATTATCTCGAGGTAAGAACTGATCACCGACCACAACGATTGCCACTTTGTTGATAGTTGCGTATCAGGAGGCATCAATTCGATTGCTGTTTTTAAGCAGAAGCACTAAATTATTATTTTTGTGGAAAAGATGATATATATAAATATATATATATATTTTCTTTTTAGTTTTTTTGTAGTTTTTACCTTTTTTAGTTTTTTTCTTCTTTTGTATTAATGCTAAAGCCAAGGTTCAAACCTGGAGCCTCTCGGACCTAAAACCTGAAACATAACTTTTTACTAACTCAGCTACTTCGGCGTGAATACATTCGTTTTGAGCAGCTTCCTCGGGTGTTGCCATTGTAGGTTCTTCAGTCATTTTACAATTAGAAATTTCTCTTTCAACGGTCTTCTTACAATTAAAAATTTGTCTTTGAACGATATTCTTAAATACCTGTGTCCTGGTCGTCATTTATATTGCCTGTGTCCCGGTCGTCATTTGTGTCCCGGTATCCCAGTCTGTAATTTCTCCTTGAGTGTCCCGGTCGTTATTTATATTCCCTCTGTCCCGGTCGTCATTTGTGTCCCGGTCTGTAATTTCTCTTTGAGTGTTTTTCTTTTTAGTATTTTTTAGTTTTTACATTTTTTCTTTTTTCAGTTTTCTTTTTCTTCTTTATTTTTCAGCTTCACTATGAAACACATATCGCCGAACCTTTGTTTTTTTAACTAAAATCTGGTAGGCATTGATGACCTTATCCAAGTCAAGATCCCAAACCCAATCATCATCGCTATCATTTTCAGTTTTGATATGTTTTGACTCTCGCTGTCCAGGTGGATCTTCATCTAACTGCGCGGTTTTGCGTTCTTTAGCCTCAAGCCTGTTTCCTTGCTGTTCTTTTGATTCCTTGGCACGCTTTCTTTTCTGACTTTTTCTATCAGCAGCAAGTTTTTTGGCATAGACTCTTTGAGCATCTTCATCGGCTTTTGCCATTGTAAGTTCATCAGTCATTTTAAACTTAAACATTAATAGATTTCTACGTGAACATATATGTCTTAAATATCTTTAATGACGTCACCGTCATAGCAAAAATGACGACAACTAACTTCATGACGCCAGTCGACACAGAAACATGACGTCACCTGATCCACAGACAGACAACTTATTTTTATATATATAGATAGATATAATTCTAAAATTGTCAGGTAATTTTCTATTTTGAAATAAAAACTAAAAATTATTGCTCAGACAACATAAATATTTTGATATTTACATAATAGCTTTAGTGGTTCTGGACTGAAAACTAAATATGCTAATCAAATTGGGAATTGCAATCTTTTAGGTTGAAAAGGCAGATCCATTGGAATCATGAGAATGCGTGGAATAAGAAAAGCCTCACCCTCAAAAGGCCCTGTCAAGATTGTTGCCTCTATTACGTTATAACAGACATAACACGTCATTTGTGTCCCGGTGTCCTGGTCTGTAGTTTCGTTAGTCGACAAACATGACGTCAGACGACAAATAACTTCATGACGACATACAGCTCAATCCTTATAATGACGTCAGTCGACAAACATGATGTCAGTCGACACACAAACATGACGTCAGTCGACAGACAGACAAACAACTTATTTATATATATATATAGATGTCCCGGTGTCCCGGTCGTCATTTGTGTCCTGATGTCCCGGTCTCTAATTTCGTCAGTCGACAAACATGACGTCAGTCGACACACAAACATGACGTCACTCGACACACAGACCCACCGACAAACTCTTGAACATGCAACATTATAACTGTCCATGGGAAAACAATCCGTATTCAGATCTATACCGCATTTTTCTAACGATTGTCTTTGAGCTTTCTTGATGGTGTTTGCTAATCAAACATTCCCTGTGTCCCTGTCGTCATTTATATATCCCCCTGTGCCCCCGGCGTCCCCGTTGTAGTTGTGTCCCTGTGTCCTGGTCTTCATTTGTGTCCCGGTGTCCCGGTCTGTAATTTCTCTTTGAGTGTCCCGGTCGTC